>NC_054826.1:64284487-64587518 GCF_018345385.1 Vulpes lagopus | reverse complement strand
ATACACAAAAAGCAGCAAATGATTGTTTGATATTATCAATGGCTCCAGAATACATCTGCTTGTATGAATTTCTGGAGAGTTGTACTCATTTTTAAGGCATTTTTAGGAGACAGGGCTGTCAAAAAACTGAGTTACTTATCAAACAGAAGTCATTCCTAAAGCTTTCTCTTTAGATGTCCAATCTTACAAAGAGATTTGGAGGAGCTAAGTAACTAAAGATACAAATGTGGAATACTGGTATAAAGTAACATGTAATAAGTCATAATGTATATTTATTTTCGGATAGGACAGCTCAACCTCACAATGCCTGCTTCCTATCAGATTATGCTATCAGAGCTGTAAGAAGAAATTCTTACAGGACTTTAGTAATCATATATATATATATTTAACTCACCTTACCAAATTTTCTCCTTGAACTCTAAGTAAACTTAAAAATTTATAGGATCGATTAGTGAGCCAGCAATACCTTAAAATTTCAGAAACTCTGGTAATTAGTATAAACATATCTTAAGAGCAGAAATACAGAACCTTCAGCATTCTTCTGATTTCACCATGGACCTTTTTGGGAGGACACTCATAAATGCAGCAGTGGTTTTAATTATAGCTTAAATTTATTCTATTTAAATTTCATTCAACTTTAATTTTGATGATCATATCAGTTTCAGATCATACTGTAAATCTTCAGAGTGGATAAACGGGTAATTTTTTAATTATATCAAGATGTATCATATGAAGACAGATGCTTCAAACAACGTGCATTAAATTATATTTTAATACAATTAAAGAGTATTTTTTAATCTGTAATCACAGACTAAGAATGTGTCATGTGCTTACCTCAGATAAATTATCATACATAAAACTCAGTAACACAAGTTATGCATATGGTATTGAATATATAAGTCTGTAATTCAGAGATTTTAAGTTGATCAGTTGCCAAAAAAATTTCCATATATTCCAATGAGTACACACCAATTCAACTAAATGTAAGTAAACATCCCTGCATTATTCTCACAAATCAATACCGTAAGTGCATGATAACAAACCGATGGATCAAGATGGCCTGCCTTTCAAAGTTAAAGGAGTCAGAAGAAGCCTCTAAGAAGTCATTTAGCCCAACTTCCCACACCTTTTTATAGAGGAGGAAGCAAGTTCAAACAAGATCTGCACCTAAGGACAGACATTCAATAGTTACAGGCAGGACAACTTCTCTGTATGTTATATAAATCTGGCTACCTATTATAAAGCTGACTCAGTTTACTTTTTTCTCTCTTCTCTGAACAGCATCCATAGTTTTTCTAAATCATAGTTTAAATGATCACTGAGATCATTTAAAAGACCTCAGAACTTAAGAGTCATTTTTAACTTGTTTATTTCATCATGTATAAGTCTTACAAAGACACATGAAGTAATCTTAACATCTGTTTCTCCTATACTTCAAGTGAAGAGTATAAAACCTGGCTTCGTAAAACAAAAAGGAGAGGATCTATTCAAGGATATTAACCCTGAAAGCAAAATGGCAAACATCTGAAAGACATATCCAGCAAGTGTTTTGAAAGCGTTCTAGCTAGAGTTACTGTTCTAATAAACACACACACACTACTCTGAATGCTCTGCAGCTGTATGCACACTCCTGCAAAATGACAACTGCTAAAGGCAGTACGGGACAAACCCACATTCTAGACAAGAGTTCCTTGTACAGAAGATCCAGAGACAAGTGCTGCCAGGAAGTACACTACTCTCCCCCACTCCCTCAAAAATCACCGCCAAATTCCTTCATACAAGACCTCAAAAAATATCAGGATTTCTAGGATTACTAAAATCAGGCTGAGATTCTGCTTTGTCTACAGAGTTGACCTCAATAATTTAGGCTGGAAAGACAACTTTTCTCAAGGGCAGGGCTGACTTTTGTCTTCAAATCTTGACTGTACCTTGCCTACAATGGCACCAATGAACAGTTGTCCCAGAACAACTTTTGAGCTTTTGATGAGAAAATCCCATTATTTCTTTTCTTTCTTGAGAGGCGTTTTTTTCCCTCCTCGTTTAGGTTTGCAGTACTTTGCTTCCATCTGAGCCAGAAAACTGTCCATTTCCTTTTGCCGATCCTTTTGTCTGCTCTGTTTAAGAAGTTAAAACACAAGCTTTCAAAACACAAGGCCATCCAGGGACAAAAATACTCTGTGGTTGCCAGAGGCTAGTGGAAGGGAGAATAGGCAATGACAGCTAATGAGCAAAGGGTTTCTTTTTAAGGTGATGAAAATGCTCTGGAATTAGTGCTGTTATACAACTAGATGAATATACTAAAAGCCACTGAATTACGCACTTTAAAAGGATGAAAACATGGTACATGAATTATGTCTTAAAAGAAGCAAACAAAATACCCACAACATCATACACTAAAGAAAGTATCAATAGTAAATCAGAACATGAAAGTAGTGACAACCTTCAAAGACAATCTGCCAAGTTTACCTGAATGATTGCTTTCAAGTTATCTACTCCTTCATCAAGGCCCAACTCCTTTCTGCTTATTTCTGCTTCTTTAGCCTCTTCCTGAGCCTAAAACAGAAACTCATGTGAGACTCCATGGCAACTTAACATATACTAAAAATATACACTCTTTCCCAAAAGCAAATCTATGATAAGAACCTTTCAATTTGAGGATTATATAGATGAGGACACAACTGCATAAATATGTCATTCATTAAAAGACAACACTGAGCACGTGCAGTAGATCTTATGATTCCAATAAATATTTGAATTTTCCCGTTTTTACTAGCTAAGGGTAGCAAGTAGCTTAGAATTCATTAACCACATGGTGATAAGAACAAAAACAAAATGCCAGAGAGCCAGGAAGGGTCATTTAACCAAGGATGCCTTAAAAAATGTTGCCAGGATACAGGCATCTCAAATTCCTCTCCTTTGGAAACCCACTTTTTACTACATGTAATGAGTGGCAGTACCTTGGGATTAACCCTGCTTTAAAATTCCCAAGTAGGATAAACACTAATGAATTCAGTTTTTACCTTTCTTTATCTAGTTTCAAAGCCACCTTCTACCAAATTTTCCTAGGGCACTGGATTGCAAAATACCACGAGAATACCTTGGGAAAGATAATGGTTTTGTTCGTTCTTTCAACAACACTATAACAGGTTCCAAACCCCAGTAAATATTCTAATAGCAATGAATGCTATTAATACTAGAAATGGTGATACATTAGGATTTTGTTAGTCCGATAGAAGGACAGAGCTTCCATTGTCTACTTTCAGTCCTTGTATTCAACTTCTTTCTTTTAATACTGCATACCTACTCCCCAGGCTTGCTGGAGTCTCTCTAAAAAAAAATTATGCCATTTGCTTGCCCCCAACTCTCTGGAAGCTTCAAGCTAATATCTATCCTCTTATTGGATACAGTTGTACTCAGTTTCACCAGAGAAAATGATTATCAACTTAAACTGGCAGCATGGGCCTAAACAGATGTAGCCTATGAACCAAAATGATTTTTTTGTTTGTTTGTTTAAACTAGGCTCCATGCCCAAAGTGGGGCTTGAACTCACAACCCTGAGATTAAGAGCCACATGCTCTACTGACTGAACCAGTCATGATGCACCCCCAAAAATGATAATCTTGATATACATTCCACTGGGCCCACACACACACACACCCACACACCAGCTTCCCCCTGTATGTATATTGAATCAAAACTGCAGAACTACCTCCACCTCCAATTTAGCCATACAAAATAAGAAACCCACCTCAGGTACCCACCAGAGATCTAAATTCTTAGACTGCTCTCCACTGAGCTCCTACTGGGAAAGCCAGATTATGGTTACTTCAGTCCCAGTCTGGTCTTCCCCACAAGACACCATCGCTTGCTACCTTGAACCCACGCCCTCCCAGAACTCAGCTGTCTATCCTTAAGCTCCTTTTCTCTGCCATCATTCCTACCCACACCAATTTCACAGTTTAATAAGATACAGAAGCCACAATTCTTGATTCTTCACAAGTGTTCCTCTCAAAGCTTGTTTGGGAAGACACTTTAATCAAAATAAACTAAATCATTTGTTTAAAAATGTATGTTCTAGGTCCAATTCAAGAATCTAGACAAAAACAAAAGAAAATCTGTAGGCACAAGACAGAGTCAAAAAAAAAAAAAAAAAAAGTTTTAGCCACCCTCTCCCTGTCTCTTAACTGAGAACCACTGTCCACCCTTTGTATCTGGACTCTATTACTTTATTTTTTGAGCAATGCCATGAAAAAGCTAAAAGAACTGGCCCATATGAAGAATATTTCAGTGCTATCTTAAGATGATATTAATTAAACAATACACATAGCAAAATCTTCTTGAGCACAACATACTAGGGGAAAAAGTTGCTCCTGATGAACTGGTACGCTCATTTTATTAAGAGCTATATAACTATAGAGTTAATCCTTCCTCTCATCTCAATAATCTTAAATATATTTCTATTATTGTAAATACCTTCACATTATTTTTAAAAGCAATCAAGATATAAATAATTAACAGCATTCAAAATATTACCCTCCTTTTCCTTGCATTCATCTTTTGTTTTGATTCTTTGACAAAGGCATTATAGGAGGGGATCTCGCCAGCATCAATGGCTTCCTGAATAATATTCCTTATCCTGGGTTCTTCTGTGTACTGCACGCACAGCACAGACTCCATGATCTGATCCATGTCGCCCTTGAAATCCAAATAGGCCTGTTTAATATCTGCCAGCTCTTCTTCAGAGCCTTTGTAGGTCTTTTCAAAAGCCTGAATGTCTTCTAGAGATATCTGGACAAACAAGAGATATATACTTTAACTGTGAGAATTTTATTTTATTGAGAATTTTATTTTAAATAAAAAACATACTAGTAAAACTAGATTTAGATACAGAGATGTTTCCTCCCAAGTACAACAATGGCTTGAGTTGAATTTGTTGCAAGGAACCACGTTTTTTTTTTTTTTTTTGGAACCACGCTTTCCATGCCAAAGTTTACCAGAATTCTCCCCCCAATCTTCACAACTACTAAACTACAGACCAGGAAAATTTACGTGAAGTTTCCCAGAACAACTCAGGACTTACAGGTAGAGATATGTAAAATGGAGCACTATCTTTTTTTTGGTAAAGATTTTATTTATTCATGAGAGAGAGAGAGAGAGACAGGCAGAGAGAGAAGCAGGCTCCATGCAGGGAGCCGGATTGGGACTCGATCCTGTGACTCAAGGATCTCTCCCTGGGCTGAAGGCAGATGCTCAACCGTTGAGCCACCCAGGCGACCCTGGCGCTGCGCCACCCAGGGATCCCGAGCATTATCTTATAAAATAAAAAACCCTCACCTTTTTCACTACACTTGCTCTACATCAGCAGGAAATTAAATACTCATTTCAGTAAATGCATGTGTGATTTATTTTTTTTCAAATGTGTTATCTCCTGGGAAATACTTGCCCGTGTGTGTATACATATTTATCTGTATTTGAAAATGAAACAAATTCCTCATTCCTACACAACACAAAATGCAATATATCGTTTGTTTAATGAATGACTGGAATAATCAAAGAAACCTCCAGACTCCTCTACCTTTTTAAAAAGTAACCTCCAATAGGCCTCCCAGTCCCGATCTTGGTTAAGCACATCAGAATCCTCGTCTACTGTTCCCTGCTCATCGTACAGCGCTCTCTGCTCTTTGTCGCTCAAAACAGAATAGACTTTCCCAAGGATCTGCGAGAAAAGAAAATCCAAAAGTTACCCTTGCATCCTTCACTGAAACCGCGCTGCGAGAAATAAAGATTAGAAAACACCAGGCCAGGAGATCGAGAGAAACCCAGGCAGCCAGCGGAGCCGGGGCTCGCGTACCTGGAAGCGGCGGGTGGCTTCCTCTTTGTCGTCCTCGCCGACCCGGTCCGGGTGCACCTGCAGGGACACTTTGTGGTAGCCCCGTCGGACCTCGCCTTCCGAGGCCTCGCGCCGCACGCCCAACACTCGGTACAGGTCGGCGGTGCCAAACACTTCCTCGCACAGCTCCAGCAACCCCATGGCCGGCAGCCAGGGAGAGCACCACAACCTCCGCTAGAACAGCCGACCTCCGCGACACTGGGTAAAGCTTCAGACTGCCTCCTTTTCCCGCGCAAAAAAAACCCCGGAGCGACTGCGTCACAAGAAGCGCCGGAAGGGCGTGGCCACGACGTCGCACTTTACGGCAGCTGCAAGCGGGGGCGTGGCCAGAACTTAACCGAAGGTCGGAGCGGCGGGTGGGACCTCGCGAGTTGGGTAGCGGAGGGGGAGTCGGGGCCGCTGCACCCTCCTCCCCTTAAGAAATCTGGCGATTATCTTCTCCCCGGTGTCCCAGTGCAGCAGCTCATTCAATAGATGGCAGGTCCATATTACGTCTAAACCATACATTGCCGTTTGCCTTTTTTTAAGTAAAAAAGTTCATAACACCGACATTTGAAGACCTGACATGGTTCAACGTTGTTCTTTTTCAATGATCCTGACAAGAGTACAAAACTCTAAGACCTACAGGTTGGGACTGCTAGGTAAGTACTCTTCCCTAATACCTGCAAGAAAAAAGCCTAAACTAAAAGCACAAAATACTAGTCTTTTAAAAATTGTAACATTTATTACAGAATCATTCCCATTCACCTTCCAGTTCCTTATCACCTTCCACTTTTGTTAAGGAAACATGACCAAACCCTCATCTGAGTAAAAATAAAGCTGCTGAAGCAAAGGCTTTTTTTTTTTTTTTTTTTTTTAAATGCTTTCTAAAGTGCAGAGCTGGGTTTGAGCATGTTGGATTTCAAACATAAGTAAGCTGATGTAATCAACTAAGATGGTGAGAAACTGTGCCAGGTGATGCAAAGCAAGCACAGAGCTAGAGAAAATTGGAAATCAGGGACAGGATGAGCTCATACAGGGAGTATGTCTATACACTTCACAGGGGAAAGACAGACCAGGGCACAAAGTGAATACCTGAGTTGGTGGAAACTCAGTAGTCCAAAATACCTTAACCCATTTCCCAGCAGTTCCCATTACTGGTCAGTGCTTTTCATGATCATTCTTTGCTCTAGCAACTAGTTTATCTAAAGATCTTAAACTCTCTAGAGTACATTATTTTTAACTTCCAGAGTGCCCATAGTTTTCATAGCATTCTTCTTTCCCAGATCCAAGATCAAATCCAGGTAGTCAGCTGTTCTTGCCCTGCCTTTGAAGTCCCCTCAATGCAAGGGAGGCCAACCAGTGACAACCTTGGGAGAGACTTGACTCATTATGGCTGGTAACTGTTCTCAGTATATAAAACCCAGAGAATAAAATAAGTTGGTACATTGATAGGGCTTTAGTATTTCCTCTATAAATTTTCTACATCCTAGTCTTATGCCAGAATTTGAAATCTGTATTATCTAGAGTGTGCACAAAAACCCTGTAATCCATGCTTGTGACTGTCCTGCAATTCTGGTGAAGCAGATGTGACATTTTGGGCTTGGGCCACAGCCAGTCATGTATGTTACCAAACTCATCACATCTAAACCTCATATCACTGGCTTTTTAAGTGGACTTTTGAAAAGCCCCTCATCTTTACTCATCTCACACCAATCCTGCCCCCGACCATATAATATGTTGGAAAGGGCTCTCCAGGTATGCGTATTGGGGTCTGAATCTTAGCTCTGCCCAAATCAAAATAGATGGCGTTGGGCATGTTTCCACCCCTGAACCTCAATCTCCCATCAATACAAAGGGAGACCATCTTTCCCACTTTCATGATACCTTATAATCTTCACAAATAATCTTAGTTGTAAAGGGTCAAAAATGTATGCACGTATTGTTCAATATTACCTTTCTTCTAGTTTCTCAAGTATGCTATCATAGCTTATAAGCTCATAAAAAATCTACCCTTGAGTCAAACAAGAAAATGTAAATCTACAATTTCACATACACACACAAAATATTAATAAGCAAAGTAACTATATTCTTGAGCTAGTGGGATGACCAAAAATGATTAAGGAAGAAATTGCAAGGATGGATCATGGACAGGCTGGCTGGAGCTTTCAAACGGGGAAGTCTTAGAAAGCAGCAGACTGTAAAGTTGTCCAAGAGTTCTAAGGCCCAGCCCAACTCCAGCACACCCCAGAGCCACTGTCTCTTCCAGATGAAGGCTGAAAAGCTAATTAGTACCTAGACCAGCTCTATGTCAGAAAGAACAAATCTCTCCCTGAGTCGTGCTCAAGCCAGGCCAGAAGAGCATGCGTGACTCAGAAAACTCCCATTTATTGACCTCCAAATCTAATAAAACTAAGAGCTCTGCACAGGTGTTTTAAGAGGGCTTTGACCTTTCTCCCAATGTTCTCTGCTCACTGAAGTCAGCTTGTTTTTGTTTCTGTAGCCTCTGTATCTGTTTTCTGAGATGCTAAGAGGACTTCACGTGCCCGTTTCCTTCGCAGCCTCTCAGCATTTGTGATCATCATGGGATGCAGAGGGAAAAAGCCAGAAAGACCTAAAAGCAACAGGATTTTCATTCATTATAACATGGTATAACCAGGGTTTCCCTGGGAGCTTAGCCTTACAGAGCCGAGGTCTAACAGAGACCTGACCTACAGCATGGATTTAAAATATGCTCCTCTCTTGCCAAACTGTCTTATCTCTTCCCCCAGTCCTTCCCCTTCATTTACTACAAGGAGACAATGGATGTTACTTCCTATTGTCCTGATTTGAAAAAAAACAAAAAACAAAAAACAGATATTCATTCAAGAAAAACTATTACTATTTTCAATACAAAATCCCATTCACCAAAAAGTCTCCTAAAAGAGCCCACAAAAGAGGTCTCCAGTCAAAATGACAATTAGATCACAACTCCGGTTTTCACTCTAGCCCTGAGCAGCCTGAAGTAACGAAAGTCACTCTTAACTCTTATTCCGAAACGGACTTCAATTTAAAATCCCCTCAATGAAGCAAATCTAGAGCTGAGTTACCCAGAAGCCTCTCCACAGGCTTAGAGAGGTGGGCCCCACAGCCAATCCAATGCCGGATCCGCTCTAGGTTGAGAGCAACGATTTTCTCCCCGTGACTGTTGGGCAGTGGATCATAGGAGCCCAGCTGCTCCACGAAACGGCCATCCCGGGGGCACTTGTTGTGAGCAGCCACAATGCGGTAGAAAGGCCGGTTGGTACAGCCGCTCAGGGCAAGGCGGATGGTTAAGTGGCCCCCGTGGTAGGCCTTGCACAGAACAGGAGCTGCAGAGAGAGAAGTCGTTAGGACACAAGCACCGAATACATAAGAGGAACAAAATGAGGCAGATAAAACAAGCCCCTTCCTCGACTGAAGCATCCTTACATCCACCCATTATTGTCGACCCGGCTTGGCTACTACGTTCTCGTGAAGCTCCTCCCATGCACTGCAGCCAGAGCGACCTCAAGCCGCTCCACACCAGCCGGCCGTGTAACAGAGACCACGGCGGCGCCTCAGCTGCCTCACCTACCAACTGAATGCCATTTACAGACTTTCGGGAAGGATTCAGTGAGAAAAACCTAAGGCGACGGACAGACATAAGGCAGTGCGGCCGTTGCAGGTTCGGGTTGCCTCCAGCTCGCCTAGGAGAACGGCTTCATGGGCTCCCCTGCTCCCGGCCCCCACGACCGCCCGGAAGGTCACTCACTGAGCTGGACCATGGTGCAGCCGGCGGGCGCCGACGCTCCTGCGCCCCTTGCCGCGCCTCCGAGCGCGCTGCCGCCCGTCGGGCGGGGCGGAGGACCAACGCGGAGACGGCCACACCGCAACACCCCGAACCTCAGCCCCTTGCGGCCCCAGCCCTAGAGCCTCGGAGCGGGAAGCGCAGGATCCACTTGCCCCGCCCCTTCCGCTTTCCCGCCCCTACATTTCCCATAATGCAACGCCATGAACCCTAACGAACCTAAACTGCCGCAAAAAAGTCGCGCTGTAACCTGCGTGTTGCTGGGGTGGAAGCGTGAACAAACCTGTGTGGGCGCTGTCGGCCTTCGCTAGATTGTGGGTTCCTGGCGGAGCGAGCGGTATCGGGAGGATCCCGGGGAGCGGCCCGAAGGGCTAAAGTGCTCCACAAATCCATCCTCCAGCGCACGTATTTCGCGCACCTGGCTAGAGCCATAGCTCCGAACGCCAGGCTGAGGGGGCGCGGTTCCCGCCGGTTGGAAGCCCCCGGTCACGTAGGGAGGCGCTGCGATGACCCAGAGGCCGTAAAGGTGGTCAGTACTCAGTCCTGGGGCAGGAGACGGGGAGGCAGCCTGAAGCCGCCTTGGTGCTTCCGGAAGGCCTCTTAAAGGAAGCGGCGTTAGAGCCAAGTCGGTTACGAGGACTGTAAATGAATGGAAGGTTTTATTCTTCTGTGTTTATTAAAATGCCTCTCACCTGGTCTCCCAGGTCTCCGTCATATTATCTGCACCGTCTTTAAAAAATTAAGGAAGAGGAGTCTTTATTTCTGGTTTTGCTCTGCAGTCATCCAGGGGGATAGTTCCTTTGTCATTAGCCCTAGAGTACTGGCCTCATTTGAGGTTTGCATCTATTATAAGTTAATGGACTCTTCTTGGAGCCCTTGTGATTTAGATCCGCGAAGGTAACCGTGGTGAGAGGTAGTCCGTACCAACATCCTCAACAAAGACTTCTGTCCAGCTCTTTTCACCATTGGGTCCAGAGTTTGGCCACCACTATGTATTTTAATACAGTGACCCAGCATAGCACTCTCCTTTGGAACCACCTTAGAAATTGATGCCTTAATTCTCAAGTTCCAAGAAGTGAACCTAGCAAGAGACCTTAGTAGTTGACTTACAGGAGTGATCCTGATAGGCTTTTACCAGAAACCCTAATAATGAACCCACTTTAATTATGTAAATAAAAAAAAATTATGTAAATAAATACATTCTTACATATAGTTCAGTAGACCTTAATTAACTGCAGAACCACACTGGTGAATTTTGAATCTTTTTATTGTCATCCAGTTAGTGTCAACCTGTAAAATATCCAGTAACAGCCATTCAATAAGACAGCCAACGGAAGTAAATGAATGGGTTTCTGCTTACAGTGTTTTCCATCCCCAAGCCTTATTTTTCACGACGTCCAGAGTTTAATTTCTGTGGGAAGGAAAGGAGCTCCGAGTCCCATACAGAACATTCTTCAGCTGGAAGGAGGTCAGAAAGATGGATTTCCAAAGCCAACTGTCTCCTGTACCATGTGGATCTCTGCAAGCAGAGTCTCATCTTTTAGTTTCAGCTGCATGAGAAGGAAGGAGAGGATACATATCATACGTGATGTATCTATGTGTAGACCTATCATTTACTGGGCCATAGTTAAAGAATATAGTTCCTTGGCATGAGATTGGGCCCTTCCTATGTGCCCTTTTTCATGATAACTCCATTAAAAGAACCTCAGAACTCAGGGCTGATTGATTACATGGACATATTCACTTTATGAAAATGCAAGTGGTATGAACATTCGCAGTTTATGTATTTTTTTTGTTAAATAACTTTAATAAAGTATTTTTAAATAGTTCTCATTATCACCCAGTCTATTTTGACTACAATATTATAATTTGTCAAGTCATAGGAATCAAAGATACTAGATCTGAATTTAATTTTAGACTCTAAATGTGTAGTAGCGATATTTAGTTGCCTTGTGAATACCCACTCTCTTCTTTCTTACTAACAAAATCATTTTTTTTCAGGGCAGGAATGCAGCCGTCTAAACTCCATTTTCTTCTTTTAGAGCTAGGGGTAGTCTTAACAACCAATTATGGCCAATTTTTTTTTAAGATTTTATTTATTCATGATAGACATAGAGAAAGAGGCAGAGACACAGGCAGAGGGAGAAGCAGGCTCCATGCCAGGAGCCCAACGTGGGACTCGATCCTGGGACTCCAGGATCACACCCCAGGCCAAAGGCAGGCGCTGAACCGCTAAGCCACCCAGGGATCCCCAATTGTGGCCAATTAAATGTAAACTAAAGTAATTGCTTTTTTTTTTTTTCAAAAGTAGATTCTTCTCTCTGAAAATGATTTTCTTTACATGTGAATTAAACATCCTTTTTTATATGAGTATAGTTGACACACCATGTTTCAGGTACACAACATACGATTCTGAAGTCTATACATTATGCTACGTTCACAAGTATAGCTACCGTCTGTCACCACACAACACTATTATAATACATTACAATACCATTGACCATATTCCCTATGCTATATCTTTTATTCCTGTGAAGTCATTGCTTCTTAAAGGGAGGTGAAATAGCTAGTAGCATATCCTCTTTGTTCTTGCCTCCCTTTTGTTCTTTATTGTGCTTGAAACATGTATATGGTGGCTTAAGCTACAATGGCTGTCTTGCAACTATGAAGGATGGGGACAGCATGCTATGACTGGTGGAGCAGAAAGCTATAGAGTTTGGGTCTCCTGGTGACATTGTGGAGCTCTGGTACCAGCCCTGGGCTTTTCAGTAGATGAGAAAAATAAAATTCCTAATTTGTTTAAGCCACCAATTGTAAACTGTGATTCATAATAGAATAGACGTTCCACCGGGGATTGGCAGATTACTACTTACGAGCCAAATCTAGCTTGCTGTTTTTGTTAAGTAAACTTTTGTTTGAAATACAGTCATGCTCATTTGTTTATGTGTTGTCTGTGGTTCCCTTTGGACTACAAGGACAGAGGGTAGTAGATGCAATAGAGGCAGTTTAGCCCACAAAGCCTAAAATATTATTTTGCCCTTTATACAAAGTTTGCTGACCAGTACCTTCAGTCTACACGTGATGAAAATGAGGCTGAAAGAAGATAACAGAGTAAAGTTAGTGGCAAAACTAGGACCATAATTCAGGCTTACTGACTCCCTTGCTATTTATCTTTCCATTAAACCAAATTCTCTAAAGAGGTAGAAAAAAGATCCCCCATAGTAATATGTGGGTTATTCCAAACCCACCAGCTGTATAATAATGGCAAAGATGAGAAGAAAAGCCTCTGGAGGGGATCCCTGGGTGGCGCAGTGGTTTGGTGCCTGCCTTTGGCCCAGGGCGCGATCCTGGAGATCTGGGATCGAATCCCACATCGGGCTCCCAGTGCATGGAGCCTGCTTCTCCCTCTGCCTGTGTCTCTGCCTCTCTCTCTCTGTGACTATCATAAATAAATAAAATAAAAAATAAAAAGCCTCTGGAAAATATTCACATCCTGAAATGCTGTAAAGTCCTGAACTAAGCCAGCATCTTCCTCCTAGTTTTCCAACCTTAGTACAGTACAAACTTCAGGGGCATCTGTATCATACCTTCATTGTGTACTTATAGGCCTGCTCAGCTTCCAGTTGCCGTCCAGCCTGAAAAAAAGAACAGCAGCTCATGATTTATTATAAACACTATGGTGGGAAAGGATGTTGCCACAAACGTTTCTACCAAAACAGGATTCCATACCTTCTTAATAATCTTTTCCATTTTATATATATAATATATATATGAATATGAATATATATATTATATATATATTCATTTCAAAAAGTTTAAAGAGGGGCAACTAGGTGGCTCAGTCAGTTGAGCGTCTGACTTGAGCTTAGGTCTTGATCTTAGGGTTGTGAGTTTAAGCCCTGAACTGGGCTCCAAATTGGGTGTGGAGCCTACATTAAAAAATAATAATACAATAAAAAACCAATAAAATTTTAAAAATGAAAACAAGCTTAAAGAGAACTTGGTCTCTCATCTCCCCCTGCCCCCCAAAGCCTCATGAATTACTTGTCTCTCTCAGGATTGAATCCATTCTGTTCATAATAGCTAAAATATATAATGCTTACTTTGTGGTTTACTTTGTTTTAGGTGCTTACATTGTTTTAAGTCCTTTACATACTTTCATTCCTAATCCTCAAAACAACTCTAGGAGAAAAAATTTATAATTCTGTGTTTACAGATGGAAATACGTAGGCACAGAGAGGTTAAGTAACTTCCCAGAGTTATGAAGCTAATAAGTGGAGGAGCTACATTTTAAACAATGCAGCCTGGTTCCAGAGTCCAAGTTTTTAACTATATTATGCTTTATCCTGCCTTTATACATTAGAAAAAGCAGAGATGAATTCCTTCCACATAGATCTGGATATGGGATGAGGACACTAAATATTCCTCCCAGTTATTCTTTGCATGAAGTGCTCATCTAGGAGTTAAATGAGAAAAATATGAATTCACTATTATACTTAACAAGTTTGTGCTTAACAAGTTCGAGTATGCAGTGTCACTTGGGAATACATAAATATGAACTACATGCATAACAGAATATTGAACAAATATGAAAAGTATAGAATGTTCAGGCTAGAAAGAAAGTTAGTGAATATCTAGTTTAATTTCCTGATCAAAGAAAAAAATTTCCTGATCAGTGCTATTTCATGGAAAATTTTTACTAGTTCACAAAACTTTCATTATCTAAAAGACCTTCCTATAATATCCACACTTCAAAGATTTGCTCACCTGAAGTTCATGGAATTTCAGTTCATTTTCTAGCACATCTTCCTTTCCTGTACTATTACCTTTGTTTCACTTCTGCCACAGGAAGGCAGAAGTCCAAATGATGTGAGAATCCAGAACAGCCAAAACAATTTTGAAAAGACTTTTTTTTTTTGCTATTATGGAAAATGCTACAGTAAACATTCTTGTACATGTCTTCTGGCATTTTTCTTAGAAATGTGTCTAGATATAAAATTGCTAAGTTGTAGCTATGAATTTGTGTAAAGAATACCATATTGCACTTTGAAGTAGTTGCACCAATTTATATGCACTAGCAATTATGAGAATCCTTATTAATGTTGATAATATCAGACTAATTTTTCCCAGTCTGATGGGTGTGAATTCCTGTCACATTGCATTTAAAAAAAAATATTTTATTTGTTTGAGAGAGAGAGAGAGCACACCAGTGGAGGGGAGAGGCAGAGGGAGAGGCAGAAGCAGGCTCTGCTGAGCAGGGGTTCAATCCCAGGGTCCTGCAATCATGACCTGAGCTGAAGGCAGACGCTTAACTGACTGAGTAACCCAGGTGCCTTATCACATTGTCATTTTTTTTTATTTACTTATGATAGTCACAGAGAGAGAGAGAGAGAGAGGCAGAGACATAGGCAGAGGGAGAAGCAGGCTCCATGCACCGGGAGCCCGATGTGGGATTCGATCCCGGGTCCCCAGGATCGCGCCCTGGGCCAAAGGCAGGCGCCAAACCGCTGCGCCACCCAGGGATCCCCTCACATTGTCATTTTAAGTTGCATTTTCATGATTACAAGTGAGGCAGAACTTCTTTTCATACGTTTACTAACTGTTATGATTTCTACTTCAGCAAGCTGTATATTCCTATCCTGTGACCATTTTCCTTTCTTTTTAATTATTTCGAGAGGGGGAAGAGGGAAAGGGAGTGAGAGAGAACCCCAGGCAGGCTCCACACCCAGCACAAGGCCTGAAGTAGGGCTTGATCTCACGACCCTGAGATCGTGACCTGAGCCAAAAATCAAGAGTCTGACGCTTAACTGACTGAGCCATCCAGGTGACCTGTGACCAATTTTCAATCAGATTGAAATATTTTTTCCCTTATTGCAGGACATATTTATATAGTAGCTATATTATATAACTCTATAAACTGTAATTGTTAGTTATAGATGTTACAAGTATTATCCTACAACCCAGCAATTGCACTATTGAGTATTTACCCCAAAGATACAAATATAATGATCTGAAGGGGCATCTGCTTCCCAATGTTTATAGCAGCAATGTCCACAATAGCCAAACTATGGAAAGAGCCCAGATGTCCATCGACAGATGAATGGATAAAGATATGGCATATATATACAATAGAATACTACTCAGCCATCAAAAAAAGAAATCTTGCCATTTGCAGTCCTGTAGATGGAACTAGAGGATATTATGCTAAGCAAACAAGTCAGTCAGATAAAGATAATTGTATGATCTCACTCATGTGGCATTTAAGAAACCAAATGGGATCATGGGGAAGAGAGGAAAAAATAAAAAATGACACAATCTGACAGGGAGACAGATCATAAGAGATTCTTAATCATAGGAAACAAACTGAGGGTCACTGGAGGGGAAGGGGTGGGGTACAGGATAACTGGGAGATGGGCATTAAGGAGGGCATGTGATGTAATGAGCACTGGGTGTTATACAAGACTGATGAATCACTGACCTCCACCTCTGAAACCAATAATGCATTATATGTTAATTAATTGAATTTAAATACAATGTTTAAAATGTTGTAAGTATTTATAATAAAGTCCTTAAGGTTTTAGTGTCTTGTTATGCATGAGTTTCCAACTTTAAAATTGTTAATTTATTGATATTTTATTTTTTTGGCTAGTGCTTTTATGGTCATGAAAAAGCTTGCATACCTTGAGGCTATAGAGGTATTCTCTGTATTTTCTTCTAAGCAATCTAAAATTTTAAGATTTAGGCCTTTAAACCAGCTGGAAGTGTGTGTTTATATGTGTGTGTGTGTTTGGTGTGATGTAGGGAACTAATTTTTTCCATATGGAAAGCCAGTTGCTCAATCAGTATTTACTGAATAATCCATTTGTTCCTTATTTTGGGGGGCTCTATAGTTTTTAAAAATAGCTTTATTGAGGTATAATTTACATATAAAATTCACTAATTTTATGGTTCAATTGTGCAACCATCACCACAATCCAGTTTTAGAAGAGTTCTATCACTCCCAAAAAGTTCCTTCATTCCTGTTTGCAGCCAATCCCAATTGCCACCCTTGACCCTAGGGGACTAGGGATCTTTTTTATCTCAATAGTTTCCCTAAATTCTTATAAATTAAATAAAATAACATATGATCTATTGTGCCTTGCTTCTTTCACTTGACATAGTGTTTTTGAGGTTCATTCATATTGTTACATAAATCATAATTTCATTTTTTTCTTGAGTAGACTCCACACCCAACATGGGGCTTGAACTCACAACCTTAAGATCAATAGTCATTTGCTCTACTATTTGAGCCAGCCAGGTGTCCCCAGAATTTCATTTTTTATTGCTGAGTAGTACTCCATGGTATACATATACAACATTTGTTTATCAATTCACTGATGGACATTTGGAATGTTTTCAGTCTTTGTTATTAAATGCTGCAATGAAATACAGAAATCTTTGTGTGGACATATGTTTTCACTTTTCTTGACTATATATAGAGACATGGAATCATTGGATATATGGTAAGTGTATGTTTAACTTTTTAAGACTGCCAAACTTTTCTAAAGTGGCCATACCAATTTGTAACCCCACCAGCAATGTATGAGGGTCCCAGTTTCTCCATATCCTTGTCAATATTTGGTATTGTTAATGTTTTTGATTTAAGCCATTCTAGTGGATATGTAATGTGGTGTTAATTTGCATTATATTAATGAATCCCCTTTCTCTGACATAATTTCAGGTTAAATAAAAGTTACATGAATAATTCTCTCTGTACACACACATAAGTATATATTTTAACTTTTCTGGAACCATTTGAAAGTAAATTGCAGAATGATGCAATTTTAGACTTCAGTATGTGTTTTCAAGGATAGTCTCTTATACAGCCACAGTACAATTATCAAAATCAGCAGATTAGTACAAATACAATACTATTGTCTCATTTATATACCTCATTCTGAGTTTTTCCAAATATCCCCAGAATGTCTTTTTTTTTTTTTTTAAAGATTTATTGAGAGAGAGAAAGAGACTGAGAACGGGAGGAGAACACAAGCAGGAGGGGAAGAGGGACAGGGAGAGAAAATCCCAACCAGACTCCAACCCAAGTGCAGAGCTTGATGTAGGGCCTAATCCCACAACCCTGGGATAAGGACCTGCTCTGAAATTGAGTCAGATGTTTAAACAACTGTGCCATCCAGGCGCTCCCCCAAAATGTGTTTTACAGCAAAATAAAATCTAGCATCATGCCTTGAATTCAAAATTCATGTCCTCAGCCTTTCTTTTAATCTGGAACAGCTCTTGAGTCCGTGTTTCATGACATTAGCATTTCTGAAGAGCATCAAGGACAGTAAATGTAATATACTCCTCAATTTGTATTTGTTTGATGTTTCTTCATGATTATGTCAGGTTCTGAACTTTTGGCAAGAATACCACAAAAATGACATTGTGCTGCATCCTTTCAGGAGGTACATGCTGTTTATCCCAATACTGGTGATGGTAACCTTGATCCTTTGTTTAGATTGTTATCTGCTACATTTTTCTACTATAACCTCACTATGTTCCCCTTTATAATTAATAAATATCAAAAAAAAAAGAAAAAGAAATAAATATCTCATGGGGAAATGCTTTGAGACTGTAAAGATCTTACTCCATAAAAACATCCATAATTTCAGGATACATTGGTGACTATTCCCTGAATATTATTATGGTCGTTTCCAAATTGTGATTTTCTAATTCCTTAATTCCTTACTCATTTAATAGTTGGCCTTTCACTATAAGCTTTCTTCTCTACCATTCATTTATTTGTTCAATTATATTACTGTGGGCTCATAGATTTTCATTTGTAATCCTTGACTAGTGACAGTGGGGGCTCCCCTTTAGGCCAGCCAGTTCCTTTGTTTTTTGTTTTTTCCCTTTGTGTTTTTGTTATGTCTCAATCTTTGAGCACTTTTTACTTTGCTCCAACAAGAAATTCCGGTCTCATCTTGATTTTCCCTATCCCAGTTCTAAAATCAGCCATTTCAAATAAGCCTATGATTCTTTTATTTTTATAAACTGGGCAAATTTCCTAGTTCCTTTTAATGGACTCCAATTTTTTAGGTTTTCAAGACCTGAGCACTAGGTATACCCACCCATGCATCCCCCAATTATATATAATATCTATTTATAAAATCCATCAAATTTGAGCTTATATCTTCAATTCTAACCCTCCAAGATCATTCAGTCTTCCTGGTTTCCATATTTGTAACTTCTCTGACAATGAGACACTTAGCTCCCATTACCCACAATATAATCTCTTATTTGGAAAATCATAGAATACTTAGTAATTTCAGAACTGCTAACTCCTGACTCCGCAAAAAAAAAAAAAAAAAAACCAACAACAACAACAAAAAAAAACAAAACAAAAAAAACCCAGCTTAATAACTGGAATCCAATATTTGTATAGAGGAGTTTTTTTCTCTTTAGTCTGAGAGTATATATTTCTTTTCTTTTCTTTTTTTTTATTTATTTATGATAGTCACAGAGAGAGAGAGAGGCAGAGACACAGGCGGAGGGAGAAGCAGGCTCCATGCACCGGAGCCCGATATGGGATTCGATCCCGGGTCTCCAGGATCGCGCCCTGGGCCAAAGGCAGGCGCCAAACCACTGAGCCACCCAGGGATCCCTAGTCTGAGGTATATATTTCAAATAATCTTTCAAAAGTATCTTAAGTTAGTTCTCTTTTTCCCACCTTCAGTATTATTATTATGCTATTCATGGGAGGTAGTTTTGTTGTTATGATATTATACAATCTCCCCATTTCTTGTTGATTTTGTTTCTTTAAAAAAAAAATGAAACTAACATGGTTCCAAAAGTCAGATCTGTAACAAAGAGGGTCACCCCCGCATTCTCTCTCTTCCTTCTACCCTATGTCTGCCCATGAACTATAGAACACACTCTCATTAATCTCTGGTTTTTTCTTCCTTTTTTTCTTTTTTCTTTTTTTTTTTTTTTTTTTTGCACAAGTGAGCCAATATGTATATGATTTCTTTTTTTCCTTCTTTTTTATACAAATGGGTAATGTACTATAGAAAATCTTGCACATTAGTGTTTTTTTTTTATTGAAAAATATATCCTGGAAATCACTCCATATCAGATCATAGAGATCTTCTCCATTATTTCTTTCAGCAGCATAGTACTCCATTTGTGGATATAACATAGTTTATTCAAATATTGTCCTATGTATGTTGTTTACAATATTTTGCAATTGCAATAATACTGTAATCAATATCTTGTGCATGTATAGTTTTTTGTTGTTGGAGGAATAGATTCAGGGTAAATTCCTAGGCTATCCCAATTATTTTTGAATAATCAAAATCTAATCGAAACTTGTTTCCATATATATGTGGGTCTTCTTCTGTCTAGCGATTCTGTTCCACTTTCCTATTGCTACACTAATACCACTGAGTTTTAATTATTAGAGCTTCAGGGATCCCTGGGTGGCGCAGCGGTTTGGCGCCTGCCTTTGGCCCAGGGCGTGATCCTGGAGACCCGGGATCGAATCCCACGTCAGGCTCCCGGTGCATGGAGCCTGCTTGTGTCTCTGCCTCTCTCTCTCTCTCTCTCTCTCTCTATCATGAATAAATAAATAAAATCTTTAAAAAAAAATTATTAGAGCTTCATTATAAGGCTTGATAATTCATAGAAAAACCTTCAGTCCTTATTACCCTGTCCATATTGTCATTGCTATATTTTGGCCTTTATGAGGCAAATGAATTTTAGTGTTACTTGATCAAGTTCCTAAAAAAAAACAAAAACCTGTCATTATTTTTATTGGAATTGTATTAAAATTAGATATTGGGGAAATTTTCTCAACTTTGTTATTGAAACTTTCCTGTCAATGAACATAATATCTATATTAGATCTTCCTTTATACATTGCGATAAAGTTTTATGCTTTTACCCATACAAATCCTAAATGGGATTTTTAAAGTTAGACTTTCAAATTGGCTGTTCCTGATAGTATTTGATTTTCATGTTGATTTTTTTATGTTAATCTTTTATGCAGCAACCTTTCAAATCCACTTCTTCTGTGTTAATCTTTATTGAATAGAAAAAATTAAAAAATCAAAAAGGATATAATAAAATATACATTTTCTAAAAATATTTCATTTATTAATTTGAGAGAGAGAGCATGAGTGGAGGAGGGGCAGAGGGAGAAGCAGACCCCCCTCCCGCAGCAGGAAGTCAGACTTGGGACTGGATCCCAAGACTGGGATCATGACCTGAGCAGAAGGCAGATGCTCAACCAACTGAGCCGCCCAGGTGCCCCTAAGATATACTTTAAGAGGGGTTGCTAACCCTGTCCCTATCTACTCTGTTCCCCAACTTTTCCCCCCAACAGTAACCACCATTCTTTGTTTTTGTTTTTTGGTCTGTTCTTTCAGTAGTGAAGCATTTTATTATATCTTTCAGTTTTTAAA
The DNA here is from genome assembly GCF_018345385.1 of Vulpes lagopus. Taxonomy (NCBI): domain Eukaryota; kingdom Metazoa; phylum Chordata; class Mammalia; order Carnivora; family Canidae; genus Vulpes; species Vulpes lagopus. The sequence goes on along the minus strand of NC_054826.1, from coordinate 64,566,401 downwards.
CTTCCTTTTAATCCTTTTCCTCCAATTTCTTTTGTGTGTGTATGTGTGTTATTGCCATGGTAGAACTTCAGTACACAGGGATCCCTCAGAGCTATTGCAGGCTTTGTTCCAGACCAGCGCAATAAGGTGAGTATCACAATAATGCAAGCCAAATGGATTTTTTGGTTTCCCAGTACATATACAAGTTATGTTTACACTATACTTTAGTCTATTAAGTGAGCAATGCTAGATCACATTTAAAAAAAATGTATGTACCTTAACTTAAAAATACTTTATTGCTAAAAATGTTAAGAATCATCTGAGCTTTCAGTGTATTGTAATCTTTTTGCTGGTGGAGGGTCTTGCCCTAATGTTGATGGCTCCTAATGGATCAGGTGAGGGTTGGTAAAATTTGGTGTGGTTGTGGTAATTTCTTAAAATAAGACAGTGATGAAGTTTGCCACATCAATTGACTCTTCCTTTCATGCATGATTTCTCTGTAGTATGTGATGCTGTTTGATAGTATTTTACTCACAGTAACTTCCTTCAGAATTGGAGTCAATCCTCTCAAAGCCTGCTACTGCTTTATCAACTAAGTTTGTATAATATTCTAAATCCTCTGTTGTTATTTCAACTACCTTCACAGCATCTTCACCAGGAGTAGATTCCATCTCAAGACACTACTTCCTTTGCTCATTCATAAGAAGCAATTCCTTATCTGTGAAAGGTTTTTTCATGAGATTATAGCAATTCAGTCACCTCTTCAGGCTCCACTTATAATTTTAGTTCTCTTGCTGTTTTCACCAAATCTGCATTTTCTTCCTCCAGTGAAGACTTAAATGGCTCAAAAATCATCCATGAAGGCTGTGTCAACTTCCAAACCCCTGTAAATGTTGATATTTTGACCTCTTCATATGAATCACTAATGTTCTTAATGAAATCTAGGTTCCAGAAGGTTTTCAATTTACTTTACTCAGACCCATCAGGGGAACCACGATCTATGGCAGCTATAGCCTTACAAAATGAGTTTCTTAAATAATAAGTTTGAAAGTCAAAATGACTCCTTGATTCATCTTTCCTGACCCCAACCCTAGGTCATACTCTGATTATCATATACTTCATATTGAGGAAGGGGATGCACAAGCCTGGGCTTGGTTAGCACACCCTGTCTGGAGCCTGCAGAGCAGCTTGAAAATGTCACAGGGAGCCCACCCAACCCAGAACCCCAGCTGGTTGGGATCCCTGGGTGGCGCAGCGGTTTAGTGCCTGCCTTTGGCCCAGGGCGCGATCCTGGAGACCTGGGATCAAATCCCACGTCGGGCTCCCGGTGCATGGAGCCTGCTTCTCCCTCTGTCTATGTCTCTGCCTCTCTCTGTGTGTGTGACTATCATAAATAAATTTTTTAAAAAAAGAACCCCAGCTGGCAATAAGCCCTGGCCCATCCCACTCCTGCTCACCTGTAACCAACAAGCCCAAATGGCTTGCTCTCATTTCTACAATCCCCTTTCCAGACAAACACATGGGAGTATATCATTTTTTGAGCACATTCCAAGTGCTTCTCAGACTGGGCCCCTCCTTCATCATCAGTATAATGACCACATCTAAAGCTCGTTAAACCTCAACTATCATGAATTGATGACCATTTACTTACTTCCTCATATCTTTGCCCTAAAAGGGCATTGTGTAAGGTAAATAAACACTCACTTTCAGGCTGACCAGAGCCAGATATGCCCACACTTCAGCATTGTAGTTGTTCAATGCATTGGCTTCAGAGAGAGCATCCTCAGCCTCTGTAAACTCCTCCAACTTGATAGAAAAAGAAAAGTGTGAGTTAAGCCAGAGCAGTTTTCCCTTAAGCCAGCTGGAGTTAGTTTAGCTTAAAACACTATGTCCAAATAACAGTGGTAATGTGACCTATACAAACAGTTTTCTGTTTTTAAAATTTTTAGCTCAGAAAAAAATAAAATTTTTAGCTCAGAACTCTTTCTTCAAACAAAATCTTATGTGGTAGCCCAATATATGAACCTGTTAAAATAAGAACTTGGATTAAAAATCCAGGTAGGGAAATCTGGAGTCCTGCCTGCTAGGCTCTCAACTGACATCCCTCTCTCCCTTCTTTCCTCTACAGAAGTTCCATCAAGGCATCCATGAGCTTCAGGTGCCAGAACTGGAAAACCAGAAGTATTCACTATTGTGTATGCATCATTCAGTGATTTCCCCAAACACAGTAGGCTGTTAGATCCATGTATTGTTTCTTCCTTTACATTGTGCATCCTTTTCTTAAGGTTAAAGTCCTATCAGCCCATCAAAATGCTAAAATTAGTTATTAATAGTACAATCTTGAGCAATCAGTACATTATTCAGGCTCTAGAATGCTCACTATCCTCTGGACATAGGGATATCATATGTCCAGATATCCCTATCTGGACAAAGGGATATCAAAATTTTGTAAAATTTTCCAAAAGATTACCTAAGGAAGAAATAAGGCACTCCTCTCCCCAGTAGAGTAGCTCTTTGGTTTTTTCTGTTTTGCAAAGAAAATTATGAGTTTCTAGACCTGAGACAATATGAAGAATGGCCTTTCAGCAATGCCCATATTTTGGTCCACATTTTAAATGTCTCTAAGATATTGATTCCATTTTGAATCAATATATTGATTCATTATTCAACCAATATTATTCAATCAATTATACTTGCTAAGGATTTATTCTGTGACAGGTAGTATGCTAAGTAAGTGAATAAAAAGATAAAATACAACCCCTCAAAGAGTTCACTGACACATATGTAAAAAAAAAAACGAAAGCCCAAACACATAAATAGTTACAATACAGAATAAACATTTCTATAATAAAAGCATATATAGATCTAGTGGAGGGACATAGGAAAATGGGAATAATTCTACCCTGGAATTAAAGGACAGATTTTGAGAGGAAACATTACTAAAATGAATCTTGAAAGATAAATAGTCTATTAGATGTATGAGGTGAAGAAAGACATTCCAGATAAAAGGAATATCATATATGAAGGCATGGAGGCACAAGAGAGTGTGGTGTGGTCAGGAAACTCTTAAGTATGCATGTATGGCTGGAGAAAAGAGATTTGGGAAGATAAAATAATAAAACTAAAGACTAGGCATCAATCATATATTGAATTTTATTCTAAATTTTTTTAATTTTATTATTTATGATAGTCACAGAGAGAGAGAGAGGGGGGCAGAGACACAGGCAGAGGGAGAAGCAGGCTCCATGCACCGGGAGCCTGACGTGGGATTCGATCCTGGGTCTCCAGGATCGCACCCTGGGCCACAGGCAGGCGCTAAACCGCTGCACCACCCAGGGATCCCTGAATTTTACTCTAAAACAAAGGGTAGCCATTGGAGAGTTTAAGTAGGGGAGTAACATAATATTTGCATATTTTAAAGACCACTTTAATAAAAATGTGGGAGATGGATTGAGGTAGGACAGGAGATCACCCTAGCAGATAAAGCAGGGATGAGGCTTGAATTGGAGCTGTAAGAATAGGACTAGAGAGGGATTACATGTGGGATTTTTAAAGAATGTTTTATTTTTATAGTACAGATCAACTATTGAGTTTACTGAACACCTTTGAAAAGTAACTTTTCCCACCAACATTACAAACTCCCAGGATGCCAAAACAAAAACAAAAACAAAAACAAAAACAAAAAACTCCCAGGATGCTTGGAAGACCAAGGAATCAAGGTCTGCTGTATTGACAGGCCTATTCTTGAGCCTTCATCTTCTTACCCGATAACAGGCTATTCCCAGTCCCAGCCAGGTAAGGCATGAAGGTGATCTCTTACAGGCTTGCAGATAGGTTTTCTTTGCCTTTTCATACTGTAGAAAGAAAGCACCACTAAGCTATTGCTCTTCTGGAAGTTTTAAATGCTATATTGCTAGGATAATTATGGGGCTTCTGTAATTGTACTCAAAATCTCAATCTCAATCTCTAAATGAGCACTCAATTTTTTTAAAGGTATAAGTTTTTCAGAGCAGTTTTAGGTTCACAGAAAAGCAGAGAAAAATACAGCAATTTCTCATATACCCACTGCTGCCACACATGCATAGCTTCTCCCATTATCAACATCCCCCATCAGAGTGGTACCTTTGTACAAGTGATGAAGCTACATCATTATCACCTAAAGTCCATGGTCACATTTGGCATTATACATTCTATAGGTTTAGACAAAGATATAATGACGTGTATCTATTATTAGAGTATTTTCACTGGCCTAAATATCCTCTCTGCTCCATCTATTCATCACTTCCCTTCCCCAACCCCTCAAAACCACTGATCTCCTTACTGTCTCTATAGTTTTGCCTTTTCCAGAATGTCACACAGTTGGAATTATACAGTATGTAGTCTTCTCAGATTAGCTACTTTCACTTACTAATATGTATTTAAGCTTCCTTTAGGTTTCTTCATGGTTTGCTAGTTTATCTCTTTTTAGTGCTTAGTAATACAGGAAACATTCAGAAAGACTAAAAAATTAAATTATAAGGCATCACAACTTTTTGTTGCTGCTATTGTTTTATTTTAAATAGAGAATTGGGTGTTCTGGGGGTAGAAATGGAATGAAGTCAAAACAAAAGCACAGAGTCAAAAAATAGAATGTTGATAATTGTTGATATGGGATGATGGGTCCATGTTGGTTCATTTCTACTATTCTGTTTACTTTATGTATTTGGTTTTTTTGGGTTTGTTTTTTTTTTTTTTTTTTTTTGTATTATAAGTGGGCTCCATGCCCAGCATGGAGCCTAATGCAGGGGCTGAACTCATAACCCTGAGCTCAAGACCTGAGCTGAGATGGAGAGTTAGATGCTTAACTGATTGGGCCACCCAGGTGCCCCATACTTTGTATGTATTTGAAATTTCCCATAACAAAAAAAATTCTTTTTTTAAATTATAAATTTATTTTTATTGGTGTTCAATTTGCCAACATATAGAATAACACCCAGTGCTCATCCCATCAAATGCCCCCCTCAGTGCCCGTCACCCAGTCACCCGCCACCCCCTCCCCTTCCACCCACCACCCCCTCCCCTTCCACCACCCCTAGTTCGTTTCCCAGAGTTAGGAGTCTCTCATGTTCTGTCTCCCTTTCTTATATTTCCCACTCATTTTTTCTCCTTTCCCCTTTATTCCCTTTCACTATTTTTTATATTCCCCAAATGAATGAGACCATAAAACGACAAATACCTACCATTTGCTTCAACGTGCATGGAACTGGAGGGTATCATGCTGAGTGAAATAAGTCAATCAGAGAAGGACAAAAAAATTTTTTTAGAAGATCTTGGGGTAATTTCTAAAATGGAGAGTAATTGCTATAGAGTTAAGTTAGAGTTCCCTGTGGAATGAGGTTAGCCTCAGCTAAATTAAATATAAACCTTCATGTTAAGGAAGAAGTTTGAAGAAGTTCTTTTGACATTTTCCATTAGTTAAGTAAAGCTAAGAATGTTTCCAATACTGATAGTAAAAGAAAGTTAGCTTAAATATTAACTACAACAACATTTATTGTGTTCTACACAACTTTCTATCGTAATGGTTAAAACTACAGACTCCAATATTAGACTGCCCGGGTTTGAATCCTGCTCTAGTAATTACTAGTTTATCTGATGTTGGTTGAGTCACTTTACCTTTGGATATAAAAGTATCAATATCATATTACTATGTTGGTCCACATGGATGGATGTTAATGCTTGAACAGTGGTCAGGTTCCAGATCATGACTTGATTTATTTGTTTTTGTATATTTTTTATCGGAGTTCGATTTGCCAACATATAGTATAACACCTGATGCTCATCCCATCAAGTGCCCCCCTCAGTGCCCGTCACCCAGTCACCCCATCCCCCCGCACACCTCCCTTTCCACCACCCCTTGTTTATTTCCCAGAGTTAGGAGTCTCTCATGTTCTGTCACCTTCTCTGATATTTCCCACTCATTTTCTCTCCTTTCCCCTATAATCCCTCTCACTATTTTTTATATTTCCCATATGAATGAGACCATATAATGTTTGTCCTTCTCCGACTGACTTACTTCACTCAGCATAATACCCTCCAGTCTATCCACATTGAAGCAAATGGTGGGTATTTGTCGTTCTAATGGCTGAGTAATATGACTTGATTTATTTACATGGTTACTCTCCATCCTCTATGCCTCACCTCTTTCTCTTCCAGATAGATTTGCCCCAGTCTCAGGAAGATGAAGTGCATCTCAGAAGCATCCACTACAAAACTAATAGTTCGTTCATAGCATGCCTTGGCTTCAGCGTGATTTCCACTTAGAAAATAGAGATGGCCCTTCACACCCCAGACATTAGGGTTCTGAGAAAGTAAAGAATAAGTAGTACTTGGGATGAGGTGGTATTTAAAAGTACATTAATGATCTTTGTTTAAAATTTAAATTAAATTAAGTCCTTTCTTTTTCTAATAGCACTCAATTAGAAAGAGGGCCATTTAGTTGGGCTGGGGGAGTATTTTTCTAGGTCTGCCCCCTCATTTCTTTCTTGCATTTTTCAAAACTATTTTGTCTTTGGGGTAAATATTAAGAAAAACATTCAAACAAACCAAGAGAATGTTCACAATATGAAAACAGAAGAAGTCCGGAAAACTTGAAATAGATCAGCTCTCTGCTAAAGAGATATCCTTTTTTTAAATTTTATTTTATTTATTCATGACAGAGAGAGAGAAAGAGAGAGAGGCAGAGACACAGGCAGAGGGAGAAGCAGTCTTCATGCAGGGAACCTGACGTGGGACTCGATTATACCCCAGGCTGAAGGCGGCGCCAAACTGCTGGGCCATCAGGGCTGCCCTAAAGAGGTATCCTTCCTTATCCTTTTCTCTGCCCCTTGCAAAACTCATAACTGCTTGAGAAAAACGAACAGAATGAAATAAATTAGTTTACGGAAAGTTGATGACCTCCACTTCTGGTAACCAGAAATCTATCTGTGATATGGAATCACCACCTTTAAGAAAGCCTGCTTGCCTCCCTCCAAACTATACTCAAGATGTTCTAGCAAAAGTTATTACCAGGTAGTCCATTTGAGCTGCTTGTTGAAGGCATTCCTCTGCCTTGGTGAAGTCCTTCTTGAGAAGGTGGGTCTGGGCCAGCACCAAGTAATACTCACAGCTGGGGCCTCCTTGAGGGCATAACAGCTCATGTGCAAGCACTCTTTGCACATACTATAAGGAAAAATTAGATTATAAGGAATATGTAAATAGCTGTATTAGCTCTTGCAGTTGAATATTATGTCCCTGATAATAACAAATAAGAAATGAAATGATTATCAACCTCAAAAGGTTAGAGGTGAATTATAAAGATTCAGCACATCATGGGTCCATTACCAGGTATTCTACCTGGTAGATGTAGACATTTCAAAGTGTAGACATTTCAAGATGTAGACATTTCAAAGTGAAAAATCTGCAGTACTGCACAATTCTGGTCTTGCTGGTGAGCATACTAGGTGAGTTTTTGCATATATTTATTATGCAGCAGATAAAAAACACATTAACCACCCCACTGACACATGAGGTAACTTTTTCAGGCAGCTGTAATTATTCAGAAAACTGACAGTGAGGCAAAACCTCCTTTTCTAAAATTCTAAACTCAAGGTCTTGGAAACATAAATACCTGTTTCTGAAAAACTCTTATTTGTGTTTGCCAGTTTTATACTTTGGGCTATTCTTTGTTTTTAATGCTATATAAGGCTTGCGAATTTGACAAAGTCAGATGTACTTTCTAAGCAGAAGGAAGAGCCCTTCTTTTCTTCTCCCAACTCCCATTAACACTTACATCTTCTTAGAAAAATAGTAAGAAGAGGTTCTGGAGCTGTTCCCTCTACATACATTTCTGGCTCTTTGCCCTGGAGAAGGCGGGGATAGTGACTTATTTAATCCGGGAGACAGAAAGCCTGTTTCTCTATTGGGAAATGTGTTAAAAGCTCCTGTTTAATGTGGCCTACTCCACCCTTAAGTGGAACATGCACTCTTCAGGATCAAGGCCAAGTCTCCTGGCTACTGCATTTTGCTCTTTCTCCTACTGCTTGCTTCACAGATATATTTCTTGTTTCCCATATGGTAGGCAGACCTCACAGGACGCTCTTCTTCTCTGGAGGAAGGGACAATTCTCCAGTAGCTCTACCCATGACTGCATAAGTAAGTCAAATCTGAGGCTAGTCACATCTCCAGCCTAATTATACAAATAAAAAAATAATATTTTTATTCCCTCATATAGTATCATGTATGTGTTTATAATTGTTTACAACCTAGAAAGGAAGAAGGGTATATGATTAGGCTCCTGTGAACCCCCAACACTCACATAATATGAGTTCTGATAATAAATATATATCCTTTAGAGTCTGATTTTGCTCTGCTGGTATTCTGAGGGAACAGATTTGCAGTATGGTCTTCTGATGCTCTCTGTAGAGAGTGGTTCATATTTGGATGTTCATACCATTGGGCCTACAGTATACTCTCAAAAGCATATTTGATTTCTGCATCATACATATTAAAGCTTGGAAAGATACCAGTATGGATTGAAGGAGTAGTTCACTAAAATATTTCCATCTACTTGCCCTTTCCCAAATATTCTGACCTGCACAGCATTGACTTTCATCAAGAAACGTATGGTCTCCATGAAGATGGTGGCAGGAGTTTGGGAAACACCATAAGGGCTAGGATACAAAACGGTTGATGAATCTTGACATTTTGATGTTTCTGAAAATATTATATTAAAAGAAGAGATGATTAGATGTAAAGGAAAAAAATGTCAGAAGCTCAGGCAGTGAGCTACATTACTACCAAGATAGCAAGGAGAAAATTCTGATCTAATATATGAAAGAGGTTATGGTCTGAAAAGCAATAGATTCCTTTAGGGCAACAGTGCCCAAAGATCTCAAAAGTGCTCAAGGTTAGACTACTGGTGGTCGCAAATTCATGTCACAACCAAATAAAATGGTTATTAAAAGTATTCAGATCTTCCTGAATGTGAAACACAACCTGTAGATATTCTAATCATAAGTCTGTAGTTAGCCTCTTCTCCGAGCTAAATACAAATCCTTGCTTATTGAGAGAGTTGCACTACAGAGTTCAGATTATCAGAACCTAACTTCATATGAAGGAACTTAGGCAATATGACAAATAATCAACTTCAAACAAGTTAAGATTGCCATATTGGTCATCATAATAATTTTCATCCTTGTCTAGTTTGTTTATGCCCTTCTTTCAAGTGGAAATCTTTATTCCTAAGTACCTTTTTTCACTGGCATCTCCTTGAGAAGTATGTTGGATGGTTTTTGGCTGATAGTTGGATCCTGAGATTGTGTAGATATAATGTGCTCTCGTGAGTCAGACTGCAGTTTGGAGGATTCTTCAAGAAAGTCATCTAGAATGGATGGTCCTAAATAGATTAAACTTTAATGAGGAAAGAACCCCCCCCAAAAAAAATAAATAAAAAAGAAAAAAGGAAAGAAAAACCCTTCCTATATTAGATATTAAAAGGTTATTACAGGATATAAAATATAATTATTTTCAAAGTTTAAGAAGCATATTTCCTTTTTTTAAAATTTTTATTTATTTATGATAGTCACACAGAGAGAGAGAGAAAGAGAGAGGCAGAGACATAGGCAGAGGGAGAAGCAGGCTCCATGCACTGGGAGCCCGATGTGGGATTCGATCCTGGGTCTCCAGGATCGCGCCCTGGGCCAAAGCCAGGCGCCAAACTGCTGCGCCACCCAGGGATCCCAGAAGCATATTTCCTAAATATTGCAGGGATAAACCTGTTTTATAGACTTTTTATATTTCTTTCTTTTTAAAGATTTTGTTTTTAAGTAATCTCTACACCCAATATGGGGCTCAAACGTATAACCCTGAGATCAAGAGTCACATGCTCCACTGACTGAGCCAGCCAGGTGCCCCAGACTTTTTATATTTCTGAATAATTTAAAAAGTTCAAGCCAAATTGACAGCACAGCTTCTATAACTATGACCCTTAGTCCAACCCTGCTGCTAGCCTGAGTCATGATCATGTCAAAGAAATACTTATTACAAAAGCTATTTGCTAAATCCAGAATGTTAAGGATCTAAATGAGAAAGCTAATATATTTTTAGATTAAATTCAAACTCCTGAAGGACAGGAATTCTGTTCTTAGTGTTCAAAAATCACCACTATCATCGTCATCATCATCATTAGTGGCTATATTCGAGCATGATTATATGCCAGGAATTGTACTAAAAATTGTACTAATAACTTTAATGTATAATCTCACAAAACATTCACTATGCTCCTTTAAGCAAAGTGAATCACAGAGAAGTTAAATAATTTGCTGAAGCTCTTGAACATGCCTTGCTGCCTTTCAAATAAATAAATGTATGATGAATAAAAATAAAAAGCAATGCCAGGCGGGAAATGACCAGTGCCAGATGACCTCCCAAGAAGAGGTCACCCTCAGCTAGAGCAAAAGATATGGCTTTGAAAGTTGGATAGGTAGAGGGGGAGGTGCGTTTAATACTGAGACCATGCTATTGGCAAAAACACAGAAGTAGCAGGCTAATTATTTTAGTGGGTATTGAGGGTTTCCTAGAGAAAATTAAGGGAAAGACAGGTCGGAGCTAGACTGTACTGATATTTTAATGCTAGGATTTTTCTTCTGTAGGCAAAAGGAGAAAACAATAGGGTTTTAAACAGAAAAATTAAAAGATGAAAAGTGGTATTTTGTAGCAAGGAGAAAAAAATACAGATGAGGACAAAGAGGTTTTAGTAAGGCTGTCACAACAATCTGGATATTTGGTAATGAAAAATCGTGTGGAAGCTTAAAGGGAAGATGCAAGGAGCCTTTTTAAAAAGACTTTATTTGATTATGAGAGACATACAGAGAGAGGCAGAGACACAGGCAGAGCCCAATCCAAGACTCAGTCCCAGGACTCAGGATCATACCCTGAGCCAAAGGCAGATGCTCAACCCCTGAGCCACTCAGGCATCCCACAAGAAGCTTTTGAAAGAGAACTAGATAGTCTTGAGAATTAACCCGCTATAGGGAAGTTCTAGAAGTTCAATCTAGAAAGGAAGAGGAACAGAAATGACTCTGAGATCATGATCTTGGGTGCTTAATAAAGCAATGTAAAATCAATTTGGGAGATGAGGAGTTGAGTTTACTAGTAGAAATCCAGCTCCTTAAATAAAAATCAAAAAAAAAAAAAAAAAGAAAGAAAGAAGAAAGAAGAAAGAAAGAAAGAAAGAAAGAAAGAAAGAAAGAAAGAAAGAAAGAAAGAAAATCCAGCTCCTAGGTTCTAGAGGGATGTTAGGGCTAAATATAGAGATTTGAGAGTTATCAGTAAATGGAAAATGTGAGTGCAGGTGAACTCTTAGAAAGTAAACTACATTATTGGGAGATGATTACATGTAATGAGTATAACAAGAGAATCTAACAAAGAAAACCCAAACTGTTGGGAGATGTAGGAGGCAATGCTACACTGTATTTAAGGAAAGAGAATGGTTAAATACTTCAGACTGATGACTGAAGAGTACGTGATGATCTTAATGAAAAATACTAATATTCAATTTTTTGAGGTATAATTTATATATAATAAAGTGTTCCCCTTTAAATATATACTTCAGTGCATTTTAACAAATGTATACATTTAGGTAATCACTATCACAATCAAGATATGAAAGATTTCTAACACCCCAAAAAGCTCTCTTGTGTTCTTTGAAGTTAATCCTCAACTCCCAGCCCAAGGCAACCATTAATCTGCTTTCTGTCAATACAGATTAGTTTTGCCTTTTCTAGAATTTCACTTAAATGGAATCATATAATATGTACTCTTTTGCATCTGACTTATTCACTTAGCATAATGTTTCTGAGATTTATCCATGTTGTATATATCAGTAATTTGTTTCTTTTTATTGTTGAGTAGTTTTTGATTGTGTAGATACGAGAAAATTTACTATCCCTTCACCTATTGATAGGCAGTTTGATTGTTTCCAGTTTTTGCCTGCTATAAATAAATCTGCTATGAACATTTGTGTACAAATCTTTGCAATGTCTTCATTTCTCTTGGGTAAATAGCTAGGGTGAAATTGCTGGCACATATGTGTTTAACTTGTTTTAAACTGCGGTTTTTCCAAGTGGCTATTACCATATGGCACTCCCACCAAAAATGTTTGAGAGTTCCAGCTACTCTTATAAACTTGCCATTGCTTAGTATTATCATTTTTTTTTAAAATTAGCTATTCTAGTGGTAAATCACATTGATTTTCAAATGTAAGATCAAACTTCCTTCAGTTGGATATGTTATCTTTTATATATGCTGCTAAAATTTATGGAGTAATATTAATAATTTTTTATGTCCAGGTTCAAGAAGGCTATTGGTGTGTACTCTTCTTGGGATGGATTTGTCTGATTTTGAATATGACAGTGATAATTATGGTCAAACTGTGGGAAGTATTCCGTCTTATATTTTCTAAGTTTATGATAGGAATGGGGTAGGCCTCGAGTTTTCTTTGTCTTGATTATTCAGATTTTCTTTCTTTCTGATTAAGCTTTGTTTGTCTGTCAAGGTATTTACATTTCATACAAGTTGTTAAATTTGTTGACATTATTAATAATTTCCCTTATTATCTTTCTAATATTTATAAGATTTGCAGTATTGTCCCCTCTTTCATTTGTGATATTGGTACTATGTATCTTCTCTTTTTCATAATCAGATTTATCTATTAATTGATCTTTTCAAAGAATCTACAACTAGCCTCATTAATTTTCTTTATTCTTGTCTATTTTCCATTTCATTGACATCTACTCTGATCTTTATTATTTTTTCCTTTTACTTACTTTGGACTTAATTTATTTCTAGCTTCTTAAGGTAGAATCTTGGATAATTGGTTTTAGATCTTTCTTATTTTTTAATAGAGGCATTTAAAGCTAGAAATTTCCCTCTGGGAACTAATATAGTTCATCTTACAAATTTTGATTTGTTTTGTTATCATTCAGTTCAAACTATTTTGTGATTTCTTCTTTGATCTATGGGTTATTTAGAAGTGTACTGCTTAATTTACAAATACTTGAGGTTTTCTTATATATCAAGTAGTGAGCTGGTAAATGTTCAACAATTGGCTTTTGAATATGTATGAAGTCTGGTTTGTAGTGTTTGCCTATCATAGCTGATTTCAAGCAACCAATGTTACATCACTGAATGCAGAGTTAGGAAGAGCTGCATAAGAGCATACCATTATATAGTATTTCTACATAAGAATACAATTATATATACATAACTTCAACAGCACAGATGATAATAAAATAGTAAAATAATAAAGAAAATTATTTTACTTTTTTCAACTAATGCAGAAAAAAATTTTATAAAGTCTAACAGCTGTGAATAAAAAAAGCTCTTTGAAAATTAGGAATAGAAAGGATCTCCTTAATTCTATAAATGTTTTTTGACAGAGTTTACAGTATATTTTATATTTAATAGCCAAATTTAAAATTCATTCCCATTGAGATCGGAAAGAAGATACAATTGACCACCATGACTAACATGTAATATATTATTGGAGGTAGTAAGAAAACATAAGTAGTATGAAGATTGGGAGGGAAAAAGTAACACTAACATTATTGTTATTAGCAGATAATATGATAATCATATTCTAGAAAAAAACAATGCAATTAATTATCTACTAGAATCAATAAAAGTCAAACAAGAGACATATACAAATTCAATCTAAAAACAACAGAATACACTAAAATCTAAAATGTCAAAATCGGGCAGCCCCGGTGGTGCAGTGGTTTAGCGCCGCCTGCAGCCCAGGGCATGATCCTGGAGTCCTGGGATCGAGTCCCACGTCAGGCTCTCTGCATGGAGCCTGCTTCTCCCTCTGCCTGTGTCTCTGTCTCTCTCTCTGCATCTCTTTGAATAAATAAATAAATAAAATCTTAAAAAGAAATAAAATGTCAAAATCAATAGCATACACTAAAAAATACCAGCAATAACCAATGAGAAAATAAAATTAAAGTAAGATTCTTTATGGTAGCAGTGTTATCCAAAAGGTTATTATGAATTACTTAAACAGAGCCTCATTGGAGAAAATGCTATAACTTTAATAAAGGACACAGACGAAGATCTGAGGATATGGAAAGACCTTCCTCATACTTGGATAGAATGATTTAATAACATAGATGTTACCCCTAAAATAATCAATAAGTTCAGTAAGGTCCAAATAAAAACTTCAACTGGATTGTTTATGTACTTGATAAACTCACTATAAAATACATATAGATGAGCCTGTTTTTTTTTTAAGATTTTATTTATTTATTCATGAGAGAGACAGAGAGAGAAAGAGAGAGAGAGAGAAGCAGAGACACAGGCAGAGGGAGAAGCAGGCTCCATGCAGGGAGCACGACATGGGACTTGATCCTGGGTCTCCAGGATCAGGCCCTGGGCTCAAGGCGGTGCTAAACCACTGAGCCACCCGGGCTGCCCATGAGCCTGTTTTTTAAGCTAATTTGTATTCTTACTAATATTCCTATAAGAGTGGATTTGTAATATATGTTGTCTATAACATTAGAAAAAGTTCACATTCATATTTTGAGGTTCTTATTTTAATAGAGAACAGACTTCTCAGAAAATCTTCAGAAGCAGCTTATCACATATCAAACTATTGAAATAAACCCAGTGGGGTTAGATTACTCATCTGTCCATCAAGTGGGACATCTGCATTGACTGGGGGCTTAATGGACTCAGAAGAGGCCTGGAAGTAAATCCTAAAAATGAGCCAATCCCCACTTGAATGGTTACTGGAATAAACCCACCTTTAGTAACCTGAGTTCAGTGCCTGAGGCAGATAAACCACTTTGGCTTGGTTTCATTTTTCTTCTCTTTATTTGTGATGCTCAGATCTAAGATGTGTGTTTCAGACTGTGTACAGGCTTCTCTTTTGTTAGATTAAAAAAATTAGTCCTACTTTTATATGGACACCTTAGAATATAAAATGACCAAAACAGAAGACTTGCCATTAGATGTTTTTCAGGTGTCAACAGATTTGTGGTAAATCATTTGCCTTTTTTAAAACTTCAACTTCTGCAGTTCAGACAGTAGATTACTCAGTAAAAGTATTAGACATAACTAAGAGGTAAATATTTTTAGTGCATATTAAATAAAATAAAGTGCTCTAAAGAAATTTTTAAAAATACATATAGATAAATAAAGTCCATTAATAGGCAAGTCAGATATAAAAATGGGAGGCAAGTAAATGGGAGAACCTAATATACCAGATTTTAAGGCACACTACAACACCATAGCAATAAAAAGGATATAATATTGTTTTAAGATCAGACCAGTAAGACAGAATAAAAAGCTTGGAGACATATACTTTACAACAAAACAGAAAAGACAGTTGTTTAATAGATAATTTTGAGAAAAATTGTATTTTCCTATATAGAGAAAAATAAAACTGGATGCCTATTTAGCATCATTTTCAAGGATGGAATCCAAATAAAATTAAATATGAAACAAATATAAAGTTAAGGGATCCCTGGGTGGCGCAGCGGTTTGGCGCCTGCCTTTGGCCCAGGGCCCGATCCTGGAGACCCGGGATCGAATCCCACATCGGGCTCGCGGTGCATGGAGCCTGCTTCTCCCTCCGCCTGTGTCTCTGCCTCTCTCTCTCTCTATCTCTCTCTCTGTGAGTATCATCAATAAATAAAAGTTAAAAAAAAAACACCATTTATAAAAAAAACAAAAACAAATATAAAGTTAAAGGAAATATGAGGCAAGAAGAACTATTACAACAAAACTTTAAAGACATAAAACTACAAAGGATATAGGAGAGTTGAATGTATCAACTAATTCAACCTAAAATTCTATAGAATGCTTAACAGCAGCAGAATACATATTCTTTTCAAGTGAATATGGAACATTTATCAAGATAGATCCTTTGCTGGATCACAGAACAAATCAAAATAAATTTAAAAGGATTCAAATCTGCAAAGTGTGTTTTCTAACCACAATGAAATTAAATTATAGATAAAAAACAAAGATACCTGGAAAATTCCCCATATGTTTAGAAAATTAAAAGTATATAAAACTAAGAAGTCAGGAAATGACAGATGTCAGGAAGGATGAAGAAAAAGGGGAATCCTCTTACACTGTTGGTGGGAATGCAAGCTAGTGAAGCTACTCTGGAAAAAAAAACAGTATGGAAGTTCCTCAAAAAATTGAAAATAGAGCTACCCTATAACCCAGCAATTGAACTACTAGGTATTTACCCCAGAGATACAAATGTAGTGACCCAAAGGGGCACCTGAACCCCAATGTTTACAGCAGCAATGTCCACAATAGCCAAACTATGGAAAGAGCTCAGATATCCATTGACAGATAAATACATAAAGAAGATGATATATATATAGTATGTATATTGTATATATATTGTATATATTGTATATATATATATATATATATAGTATACACACACACACAAAAATACATATATATATATATATATATCATTACCCAGCCATCCCCAAAAAAAGATATCTTGCCATTTGTAATGACATGGGTGGAACTCAAGAGTATTATGCTAAGCAAAACAAGTCAATATGAGAAAGCCAATTATCATATAATTGCATTCATATATGGAATTTAAGAAATAAAACAGAAGCACAGGGGAAGGGAGGGAAAAATAAAACAATACAAAAATCAGAGAGGGACACAAACCATAAGAGACTCTTAACATAGGAAACAAAATGAGGTTTGTTGGAGGGGAGGGGAGTGTGAGGAAGGGGTAAATGGGTGATGGATATTAAGGAGAACACATGATGTAATAAGCACTGAGTGTTATAGAAGACTTATGAATCACTGAACTCTACCTCTGAAACTAATAATACGCTCACTATATGTTAATTGAATTTAAATAAATTTTTTAAAAATAGAAAAAAATAAAATTAAAAGCACACTGCTAACCCATAGTCCCAGCAATTCAACTCCTAAGTATTAACTGAAAGAAATGGAAGTGTATGCCTATAAAGATACTTGTAGACAAATATCCATAGCAGCTTTATTTTAATAGTCCCAAACTGGAAACACTCTAAATATCTATCAATAGGTGAATAGATAAACATATTCTAGTATCTCCATATAATGGGATACTATTTAGCAATAAAAAGGGATGAAATACTAATATAGGCAACAGCATGTTTGAATCTCAAAATAGTTGTGCTTAGTGAAAAAAGAACATACTGTGCAATTCTATTTAATTCTAGAAGTTCTAGAAAATTTTGGGAATTTTAGAATTCTAGAAAATTTCTAAAATTTTAGACATGCAAGCTCATTGATGGTGACAGAGAGAGACTTGGTGGTTGGTTGTCTGGAAATGGGAGCCAGAGAAAGAGATTCAAATGGGCACAAGGACGGATGCCTGGGTGGCTCAGTGGTTGAGCATCTGCCTTTGGCTCAGAGCATGATCTTGGGACTGGGATCGAGTCCCACAGCAGGCTCCTTTTCTCCCTCTGCCTGTGTCTCTGCCTCTCTCTCTCTGTCTCTCATGGATAAATAAATAAAATATATTTTTTAAAATGGGCACAAGGAGAGTTTTGGAGATTTGGGGTATGTTCATTAACTTGATTGTGGTGATGTTTTCATGGGTATATTCATATAAAACTGTATGTGTTAAATATGTGCAGTTTATGAAATGTCAATTCAACTATTAAACCTCAAACTATTAAAAATACATGCACATAAAATAACAATATGCAATAACACATAAACAAAATAACATATGCAAGAAAGGCATATACATATTAAACAAAGGCACACATATTAAACACATAAGAATGATTGATTTCCTAAAATGGAGGAAAGGAGAATGGCAATGAAGAACAGGGAAAAAGGGAATATGTGTGTGTGTGTGTGTGTGTGTGTGTGTGTGTGTGTGTGTGTGTTTATAAAAACATGAATAAACTTAAGAATCACAAGGGTGGGAGAGGGTGCCTGGGTGGCACAGCCCACTAAGCGTCTGACTCTTGGTTTCACCTGAGGTCATGATCTCAGCATCTTGAGATCAAGCCTGGCATCTGGCTCTGTGCTCAAAGTGGAGTCTGCTTGAGATTCTCTTTCTCCCTCTGCCCCTCCTGCTCATAATCTCTTTCTAAAATAAAGAAATGAATCTTAAAAAAAAAAAAAAAAGAAAAATAATCACAAAGAAATTGAGAATGTTGTTAAAGAAAATGAGGGGAAAATGAAAGAAATTAACTCTTCTACAATGATACCCCTCTTATGTATACACAGAAACAGTAAATTCTCTAAGACTAAAAAACCCAAATAGCAACAGTAAAAGCTTCAGACTTTCATTCATATGAATGAGGAATTATTTAGAAGGAGTCTTTCCTGGTATCCCTGGGACAACTCAAAACTCTGTCTACTGATTCATTTGACAATTATTTAATACCTATTACGTGCCATGTCCTATTCATAAGGCCATTACTTTTCCCAATAGCCACTTATTTCCATTTCCTGGTCCTACCTGCTGGGGCTTCCACCTTAATTGCTGTTGCAGAAGAACCATTAGTGATTCCCCAAGGGCCTAAACTGGATTCTTCTACTTTCCCTCCTTCTTCAATGTACTCAACAGTACCAATGCTCCTCTGCTTCATTATTTGTGCCTGTAGCATTCGTGCCTGAAGTTGTTTGAAGGCCTCATGAAATGCCATTTCCATTCGAATATCATTGTTTTGAATTTCATAGTACAAACCTGAAAAAATAAAGATGTTGAAATAAATGTGACTAGTTTTCCACCACCATAAACTTAAGAACTGCAACATTTCACTTGTATTTCCCATATTTTTACCAAAGTGTAAGAAGGACGTGATGAGCCATTACAGAATGAAAAGAGAAAGTGAGAATCTTATAATGGAAGAAAACACAATTTATATCACAGGAAAATACCATACCAAGTAGAGTCCAGGCTACAACATTAGTTGGTTCCAAGCAAGTAGCATCCTCAAAGAAAATTTCTGCCTGCTCGTAGTTCTCCATCAGGACAGCCAGGACACCACAGAGCAACAAGCTGAGAAGAGACCACCAACATAATTAACAGCATGGTCCCATGTCACAGTCATGGAACCAAGAATATTTCATATAAAAGCTTATCTGCTCCTACTCATTCTTCATCTCCCTTTCACCCATACCTTTGGATATGATTCTGGTTGAGAGAAAGGGCTTTTTGAAAACACTCCTGTGCTTTGATGTTGTCCTCAGTTAGAAGGCAGAAGGCACCATAGTCCAGCCAGTGTTCCAGATTCTGCGGCTCCCGGACCAACCTCTATCCCATGAAGCATCAGGAAGACCAAGGTTATTGTAACACTGTGTCATATTTTTTATGCACATAATGCCATAAATACTTTAAGTTTATGATAGCAGAAATTAAGTCATTTTTTTTTTTGTTTACCACTGAATTCTGAATGTTTAGCACAGTCACTATTCTGGCTCATAGTATGTGGTGAATAAATAATTATTGGAATAATTTTAAAATTAAGTCTTCAAGTCATTGCGTCTCAGTGTCAATGTCAATGGTCACCATTAATTCCTCTAACTACTTAGGAACCCAGATTCATTTTATATCAAGCCCTGAGTTTGGCTCCCTGCTCTGCGGAGAGCCTGCTTCTCCCTCTGTTCCTCTTCCTTGCTCGTGTTCTCTCTTGATACTTCTCTCTTTCAGATGAATAAATAAAATCTTTTAAAAATTTGTTTGTAAAAATTAGATTGTGGTGATGGTTGCACAATTCTGTAAATAAACAAAACACAACTGTACACTTTATTTTTTATTGAAGTATAGTTGACATACAATATTGTATTTATTAAGATACACAACATAGCGATTTGACAATGATATGCATCACAAGATGCTCACCACAAATATAGTTACCATCTGTCACAATACAAAATTATTATATATTCTCTATGCTATAATTCTCTTATTTATTTATTTATTTATTTATTTATTTTGTGGTTTATTTATTAAACTTATTTCTCTTATAACTGGAAGTTTGTGATTCATTTATTTTATAACTGGAAGTTTGTACCTCTTAATCCCCTTCACCTACTTGCCCATTCCTCCACCCCCCACACAACTCAACACCAAAAAAACAAATAATATGATTAAAAATGGAAAGAGGAAAAAAAAAATGGAAAGAGGATCTGAATAGACATTTTTAGAAAGACATACAGATGTCCAAGAGATATGCTCAACATCACTAATTATCAGGGAAATGTAAATCAAAACCACAAAGAGCTATCACTTCACACCAGTAAGAACAGCTAGTATCAAAAAGGCAAGAAATAGCAAGTGTTGGTGAGGATGTAGAGAAAAAGGAACACTTGTGCACTGTTGGTGGGAATGTAAATTGGTGCAGCCAGTATGGAAAACAGTATAGAGGTGCCTCGGGAAATTGAAAATAGAAACATCATACAACCCAGTAATTCCACTTCTGGGCATTTACTTGAAGAAAACCAAAACAGTATTTTGAAAAGATATGCACCACTATGTTTATTGAAACATCATTTATAATAGCCAAGATATGGAAGCAACCTAAGTATCCATTGACAGATGAATGGTATAATGAAAATGTGATATACAACAGAATATTATTCAGTCATAAAAAAGAATGACATCTTGCCATTTGTAACAACATGGATGGACCTAGAAGGTAATACACTAAGTGAAAAAGTCAGACAGAAAAAGATAAATACCATATGATTTCATTTATGTGTGGCATCTAAAAAACAAAACAAACAAACAAAACCAGAAGTGTATTCATAAATAGAGAAAAGTGGTGATTGCCAGAGGGAGGAATGGAAGGATGGGCAAAATAGGGATTAAGATGTACAAATCGCCAGTTATAAAATAAGGAATTCACAGGGATGAGAAATACACCTTAGGGAATATAGTCAATAATACTGTAATAACTTGTATGGTGACAGATAATAAATATGCTTGTTGTGATAAGCATTTAGTAATGCATATAATTGTCAAATCACTACATTGCATATCTAGAACTAATGCAATATATTATATTCAACTATATTTCAATTAAAAAGAGAATGTCATATAAATAACATTATACAGTACCTAACCTTTTTTTTTGTAAATTTATTTTTTATTGGTGTTCAATTTGCCAACATATAGAATAACACCCAGTGCTCATCCCATCAAGTGCCCCCCTCAGTGCCCGTCACCCAGTCACCCCACCTCCTGCCCACCTCCCCTTCCCCCACCCCTAGTTCATTTCCCAGAGTTAGGAGTCTCTCAAGCAGTACATAACCTTTTGACAGTGGCTTTTTTCATTCAGTATAATGCCTTTGAGATTCATCCAAGTTGTATTAGTAGTTCATTTCTTTTATCGCTATATAATATTTCACTATATAGGTAAATCATTAGTTTGTTCATTTACTCACCCTTTAGAAGAACATTTAGGTTGTTTTTGGTTTGAGCAATTATGAAAAAAATTGCCATAAGCATTCATGTACATAAGATTATACTTCTTTAAGGTAAATACCCAGGTCATATGATAAATGTATAAGAAATTGTCAGGTTATTTTCCAGAGTGAGGCTTTATTATTATGCATTTCCTCCAACAAAGTATAAGGGTTCATGTTACATTTTATCCTCACTAGCACCTCAAATTGTCAGCATTTTTCATTTTAGTTATTCTAATAAATCATAGTAGCACCTTATTGTGGTTTGAATTTGTATTCCCTAATGGCTAATGATGTTGAACATCTTTTCATGCTCTTACTTACCATATTTATATCCTCTTTAGTGAAATACCTGTCCAAATCTTTTGCCCATTTGTATTTAGTTGTTTTTCTATTGTTGAATTTTGAGAGTTCTGAATATTCTGGATACAAACCCTTTGTCAGATATGTTTTGAAGATATTTTCTTCTAGTCTCTATTTTTATTTTCTTTCTCTTAATAGTATCATTTACAAGAACACATTTTTAATTGTAATGAAGTTCCATTTACCCTTTTTTTTATGGATCATGCTTTCATGTCATGTCAAATAACTCTTTGCCTAAATTCCAGGTCATGAAGACTTTCTCCTTTGCTTTCTTTTAAAATATTTATATATTTTACATTCAGACCTATGGTTCATTTTAAGTTGATTTTTTTTTTATTGGGCTCCACACTTGGTGTGGAACCCAACATGGGACTTAAACTCATGACCCTAAGATCAAGACCTGAGCTGAGAGCAAGAATTGGATACTCAATCAAGTGATCCACCCAGGTGCCCCTTAAGTTGATTTTTATACAATGTTTGAGGTTTAAGTCAAAGTTCATTTTTTGCATATGGATGACTAGTGGGTCTAATACTATTTTTTTTTGAAAAGGCTGTCTTTTCTCCATTGAATTTCTTTTATACCGCTGCCAAAAATGTAATGGCCTTATTTGTGTGGACCTATCTTTAGACTCTATCTTATTGATTTATGTGTCTATCCTTTTTTCAGTTCCGTTGGGTTTTAAATAATTAAAAACTACTATTTTTATACCCACATTATACAAATAATAGTAACAACTACCACTGGGAAGACATTTAATTACCTCTTCATAATATACTGCTGCCATTTCAAAGTTCTCATTGACTTCTGCTTCAAATGCAAAGAGTCGAAGCTGTTCACTGCTTGTATAAATGGTTGGAACAGTGCCTTGGATATCACCTGGCATGGTCTTATCAATATCAAGATGTTAAACAAAACAAAGCAATTACAAGTAGAGTCTTATATGAATAAACTAGATATTAGACCCAGTAATTAAGTTGAAAATGATATTGGAGTATCAAGGGTTGTGAGATTGAGCCCTGTGTGCAGTTCCACAATGACTGGGGAGCCTGCTTTGGAATTTCTCTCTCCCCCTGCCCACTGCCCTCTCATCCCCTGAAAAAAAAAAAAAGAAAAAGAAAAAGCATGTTTGAAGTGTCATTGTCATTCAGGTATAATACCTGAAAGCTCATAATGTTTCTTAGTTTTGATTGCCAGTCATGGAGAACAAACTGAGAATTGGACACATTCACAGGAAAGCAAACTGAATTGCACACATTCACAGAATAAATAAAATAATGATTTTTGTTTTATAATTGAATTAAGTGATTTTATGTATGTCTTTTATCCATCACATTTATGACAGTTATGAAACTTATTATTCCAGGAAGTTGAATTATTCTCCCTGTTCTCCCCAAAATTAGTTTTATAATTTAGGCAGTTTCTTATTCTCCTTTGTCAGTGCCTAGCACAGAGCAGACACCTCATAAATGTTTGCTAAATGAAGCAAGAAAGGAAGTAAGGAAGAAAGGAATCATTCAGAGACTTTGATGCCCTGAAGAGTAAAGGAAGGGCTCTTAGTTCTTGAGCATCTACCTGGTTTAAGGCCACATGCATCTGATCCACCAAGAACACATAGAGCTCACTAATAAATGTCTGCAGTTCCTCCTGGCTTTCAAATGATGTTGTCTTCAAATACTTCTCTCTCACAATCCTTACTACGGCATGCTGTAAGAGACATAGATCATCCATTTGATTAGAGCCCAGCACCATGCTGACAACACAGGCCTTCCTTGAGCTTCTGGTCTAAGGCTCATCAGAATTTCAGAAAGTAATTGATTTCTCCTTTGGTAACTGCTAGAATGTCAGCTTTCTGATTTTCCCCCAGTCGACATATTCTGCATGACTTCTTTTCTTGACATCATCACTAATATTGTCAGTGCAGAACTTATATCATGTGAAGAGAGTCATAAAGCTAAAGAAGACCTCAGCATTAGGTTTATGCATTACATCGTTCATGGTGACCACATGATACAAGAGAAAAAGGCCTGATATGACAGTCTAGAGAATGGAATTCTGGTTCTAATCTGCCACTGTACAACCTAAAAAATTACAGTTAGTATCTCATTTTCCTCATTTGTTATATTGATGTGTACTTCTGGTTTTATTATCTTACTTCAGAAGATGATTGAGAAGCCAAAGAAAGATAACAGATAGGTAGTGAAGTTTAAAATGCTATACAGATAACATATTGCTATAGCCATGACAGCTTTCCCCCCCCCCTAAGCTAATATTATTGCCAGGTTTTGTACTAAGCACTTCCCATGCATTATATTATTTAATTCTCAAAATGACCCCATGTGATAGTATTATTCCTCATTGTTAGGTAAAGAAATTAAAGCTCAGAGAGATAAAGTCATTTGACCATCCATCTAATAATGGTAGAACCAGGAATCAAACTAAGTTGTGACTATGCCACCTACTGAGAAGAACTCTTTACCTCCATGAGCATCAGTTGTTTTTTTACCTTATTACTATCTAATAAGTACAGTACAGGACGCTTAGTAAATGTAGAGTGGCAATCCAGTGTAGGAGTTAAGAATGTAGGTTCTGGAGCAAGAAGACTGCCTGAATTTGAGTCCCATCTTTTTTTTTTAAGATTTTATTTATTCATTCATGAGAGACAGAGAGAGAGAGAGAGAGAGAGGCAGAGACACAGGCAGAGGGAGAAGCAGTTTCCATGCAGGGAGCCTGATGCAGGACTCAATCCTGGGACTCTAGAATCACACCCTGGGCTGAAGGCAGGTGCTAAACTGCTGAGACACCCAGGGATCCCCCTTGAGTCCCATCTTTAACCTTTACTAGTTCTGTGACCTTGGGGGAAATTATTTAACCAATTAATATGGCATTTCTCTACCTGTAAATGAGTAACATATACCTCACAGGGTTGTTGTTAGGATTAAATTAGTAAAATATGAAGCATTCAAAAATTCTTTTGGTGTACAGCACTCAATAAATGCTAATCATTATTATGTAGGAAATTATTATTAAGTAAATATTTTTCAAATCTTAGTGATTCTGTGGACTATGGAAAGATAGGAAATGGGAGACAGATAATTAGTCATGGAATCAGTACAAGGTATAGTTTCTGCCTGCTACAGCAACATGAAACCTGGCTCAAACTCTGGCCTAGCTTCAAGTAATGACTTAGTTTCTTCAAAGCTCATACTTGGAATAGATACTGAACCATTCCAAGGCTTTGCACAAGTGGAGCTTCTCATATTCTATCATAGGGAACATAACTCTTTGCACCAACAGCAAGAATGGTAGAAGCATAGCTGAACATGACCAGAGAAAAACTAATAATAAGGCATGTAGAGAGGATGCTTCATAAAAATCCATTGAATAAGTAAATGAATATTTACCTTGAGTTGTTCTTTGAAAGCAAAGTATTTTCCAGAGCAGTTAAGTTCATAGTTGAGCTGGCACTTCTGCTCCTCCAGGGTTTCACTATCCATATCACTCCCCAGTTTGGCCACTTGTTTTCCAAACATCCTATGATACTCATCCAGAATAGCTCTAGAAATATTCTTGACCTGCATGTGGTAGTCACTTACTGCCTAGGAAAATACAAAATGTCTGGTAAAGAGGCCTCGAAGAGATCAAGATATATAATGGAAGTCTGAAACCGGATTGTGTTTTATGTTCAATAATGCTTTGGGTATAAACTGCCCTTTAATTTTCAGCTCAGAAACTACCGGCCAAGATTAAATACTGTTCACTATTCATTATATGTCACTGGTCACAAACTGAACCAGGAAGGGAAATAGTGAAGCTACAATTTCTCACCCCTTCTATAAAACATACTGAAGAGTCTATGCCTTATTTTCAAATGAGCGCACTCAACACCTTATTACTTATAGTTTCACCTGGGCTCTGGCACTTACCTTCTGAGCTCCTCCTGTCCGACGAGTAAGAGGTGGCCTTGGAGGAATCATTTCCTTGACCCTGTACCAGAAAAAAATGACAAAACAAAACCAAACTTTATTATCTGCAGATTTCTATTCTCTTGTTCCTACTTCCAAAGAGCCTATACGGGAGAGATCTAAGTTCTGTTCCCATATCACACTTGAGCACTGCAATTCTCTCATGTAAAACCTAGATGTGAACCATAGAATAGTATATGGCTGTGGACTAGATAGGAAAGAACCCAGGAAGTAGCTGCTCAGAAAGTAGCTAGGTTGTACTTTTGGCTAATTTGAGCCCTGGCTTTACTCTTACACCTTTTTAAAAACTGCTATTGCTCTCAAGAGATTGCTTGACTTAGGAGTTGGCAAGAAATGGGTGTTATCATTTTAGGTGCACCCTGTAGAGTCTCTGAAAGAATGAAGTTTTGGAAATCTAAACAGTACAGCCAAGTGAATGCTTATCCTTCCTCTCTATCCAGGATAAAAAGTATATTCTTGGTACACATAATTTATGACTGCATTAAATGATAATAATTATATCAGATGTGCTGATTAAGAAAATATATTTTGTCACTGTCAACATACTTATGCCAAAACTTCTAACTTCCATTTTCGGGAGACCTTACAAAAACTAGAGGATATTAAACTCTTAGCTCTTCTTCCTTATAATTTCAGATCCTATTGAAGTATATAGTATTGCCTTAAAGTTTACAATCAAATTCACAAATTAAATTTTTATTTAATAGGTCCTATGTAATTGTATACCTCTGCTCATAATTTCTAATTTTAGTTTTATTTATTTTAACAGGTAATATATCCCTATGATTAAAAACTTATGAAGTATAAAACAATATATATTAAATTGTCTCCTTGTTGTGGATCTTGTTGACAACCTTGTTGTGCGGTCTCCCAATATCTTCTCCAAAGACAATGTTATTTATTCACTCATTCAAAATATATACTGAGTCGCTACCATTCATCAGGAACTTTTCTAAGTGTTGGGGATAGAGCATTAAATAAATTAGACAAGGGGCACCTGGGTGGCTCAGTGGTTGAGTGTCTACCTACAACTGAGGTCGTGATCCCGGGATCCTGGGATCGAGCCTTATAACAGGCTCCCATTAGGGAGCCTGCTTCTCCCTCTGCCTATGTCTCTGCCTCTCTCTTTGTGTCTCTCATGAATAAATAAAATCTAAATAAATAAATAAATAAATAAATAACAAAAATTCTTTCCCTCATGGAGCTTATATTCTAGTGGAGGAAAGAAAGAATGATTAAGATAAATATGTTAGTGATATGTTAGTGACGTGGAGAAAAATAATGCAGTAAGGCAGACAGACTATATTGGGGGTTAGGGTGGTGAAATAGGGAAACACATTTCCTCAAGCCACTTACTGAGATGGTAACATTTGAGTAAAGATCTCAAGGAAGCAAGGAAGCAAGTTGTATAGATATCTGGGATAAGGAAAGTACAGACAAAGGGAACAGAAAGTGTAAAGGCCTTGCTGCAACAGTGTGCCTGGCATTTGTGAGGAACAGCAGGAAGCCAAATGTGGCTGGACAGAAAAAGTGAGAGCAATGTACATACAGAATATGTTAGCACTTGTAGGCCATTGTAAGGACTTAGGCTTTTACTCAGAGTGTGCCAGGGAGTCACTAGTAGTTTCTGAGCAGAGTAGTTAGTTACAGGAGTTGACCTCCATTTTAACACAATCAGTATAGAATAAATTGTCCAAATGTCCATCAACTGAAGAATGTGGAATAATGTGGTATACCACAGTTAAATATTATTCAACAACAAAGAAATGAAGTACTGATACATGCTATAGTCTGGATGAGCCTTGACAGCATTATGTTAAATGAAAAAAGCCAGTCACAAAAACCACATATTGTATCATTCCATTTATATGAAATGTCCAAGGCTGGAAAATCTATACAGACAAAAATTAGATACATAGTTGCCTATGACTGCAGAGTTCTGGGTTGGGTGCTGGCATGAGAGTGGGAAGAAATGGAGAGCAACTGCTAATATGTATGTGGTTTCTTTTAAGGGTAAGAAAAGTATTATAAAATTGATTGTGGTGAAGGCTGTACAACTCTGTGGGTATACTAAAAGCCACTGAATTGTATGCTTTAAATGGGTGAAGTGAATGCTAGGTGAACTATATCTCAATAAAGCTGTTACTTAAAAAAAAAAAAAAAAAAGAATAAACTGAAGGGTAGAATGTAGGGAGACCAGGTGAGAGATTACTATGACTCTGACCAGAAAGTTTGTGAGAAATAGATATATGACCTCTCTTCATATTAGATCAGGAGAGGTCCAGGCTCCATATATAAATTTGGAAGCCATTAGGATACAGCTGGTAGTAGAGCCATGAGATTAGATAAAAACCAAGGGAGTTAAGGTAGATTGAATAAACGTCCAAAGACTGAGATCTGAGAGACTCCAACATTAGAAGCTGGAGAGATAAAGAAGACCAGAGGAGGAGAAATAAAACCAAGAGGGTTTTATTTATTTTATATTTATTTTATATTCTGAGAGCCTGGTAAAGAAAGTGCTTGAAGGAGGACTGAGTAATTACTCACTAATAATAGGTCACAATGACCCTGGGAACATTGGATTGACCCCCATCATTGGATTTTTTAAAAAGATTTTATTTATTCATGAGACACACACAGAGAGAGAGAGAAAGAGAGAGAGAGGCAGAGACACAGGCAGAGGGAGAAGCAGGCTCCCTGCAAGGAGCCCGATATGGGACTCAATTCTGGATCCCAGGATCACACCCTGAGCTGAAGGCAGACACTCAACTGCTGAGCCACCCGGGCTGCCCAAGAATGCATTAAATGTATGTATATTATTATACACTGACATAGATTCAGCAGTTAGATATATATATATGCCTCAGGCAGGGACCAAAGGCAAATTACCTTTTATGAGTATTGGGTCTGATTTTCTAACACTGCCATTCTAATTTTCCTTTGCTCTATAATAGTCATTTGGGCTAACTTGGAGGAGAAATCTATCTTCTACCTCCCTACAGCCAAAGAAAAACTTTCAGGTAATAACCATATCTCATTAAAAAGTCTAAGAATAGGGGCACCTGGGTGGCTCAGGTCCTGATCCTGACATCAGGATCTGAACTCCTGATTGTGAGATTGAGCCCTATATCAGGCTCTGCACTCAGCAGGTTATCTGCTGGAGATTTTCTCTCCCTCCCCTTTGCATCACACTTTCTCTCTTTCTCCCCCCATCTCTTTCTAAAATGAATTTATCTTTTTAAAAATAAGATAAAATAATACTACTGTGTTGCATATTTGAGGAGTACCTGGCTGGTTCAGTCAGAAGAGCATATGACTGATCTCAAGGTCATGAGTTCAAGCCCCATGTTGGGTATAGAGATTACTATTAAAAAAAAAAACTTAAAAAAACCCCAAGAAATAATACTGTATTGCATGTTTGAAAGTTGCTAAAAGAGTGGACCTAAAAACTCTCATCACAAGAAAAAAAATTTTTAACTATGTATGGTGACATATTAACTAGATTTGTTGTCATAATCATTTCACAATGTACACAACTATTGAGTCATTATGTTGTACACCTGAAACTAATACAATGTTAAATTTCAATTATACTTCAATAAAAAATTATAAAAAATTGCACCTACATTTGCTATAAAACCTTCATTAAGCATGCTGTTATTTTGTCACTCAGTATTCCCTATGTAAGAGCTCAAATGAGAAATCTGTTTTAGAATTTAATGCCAGGAGGAAATCTGATCTCTTTTGGAACTAGTATGGGTCCTCCTTTATGATTAAAGCTGCATAAATTTATAGGACTTCCTTTTTTGTTAGAGAACTAATATTTGGTGCTTATTTATGAAAGTTCTACTTAATACTTGCCTCCTCTTTGTTTCCAGAACTTGAGTTTTTAACTCTCTATTTCCAGTTTATCAACTTTATTTATATATGTAATTTATAGTAAATATTATCAACTTATTTTTGGAAAGAGACTAAACACAGTTTTAAAAAGTTTTGGGGATCCCTGGGTGGTGCAGCGGTTTAGCGCCTGCCTTTGGCCCAGGGCACGATCCTGGAGACTCGGGACTGAATCCCACATCGGGCTCCCCGTGCATGGAGCCTGCTTCTCCCTCTGCCTATGTCTCTGCCTCTCTCTCTCTCTCTCTCTCTCTCTCTGTGTGTGTGTGACTATCATAAATAAATAAAAATTTAAAAAAAATAAAAATAAGAATAAAAACTTTTGAAATTTTTGGTATAAAGGATAAATGTGCCACTTCCAGCAAGTCATACTCAAAAGAATACCTCTAAATGATTAATACTTGAAAAAATGTTTAATCTCACTAAATCATTTATAATGTAGATTAAAATGAGAAACTTTTTCCCCTGTCAAAATAGCAAATATAAAAACATATTGTGTTGTGAATGTATGAAGAAGGAGTAGGCTCATATTATCACTTGTGGGATTGCAAACATTTTGGAAGGCAACATGGGGATAGTTATCAAAACCCTTAAAAATAAGTTTCAGTAGTAAATAACCTCCAAGATAAAAAGCTATCATTTCCTTTCATCCTGCACTGAGCATAGTGCTCCTCACATTGAAAGTTGAAGTCTAGATGTCAGCAAAATCATAGAGTAAAAAACCCTAAACTCCCATCCCTCTGTAGAAACATTGAAAAATACAATCAGAAACTGTCAGAACCAACTCTGCCAGGACTGTGGAAGACAGTCAAAGGCTTATAGCAACCAAGCAAATACCAAAGTAAGAAAAAGGCAATTACAATAGTGTTACAGCTTTGTGGCATTTTTACTTGCCCTTGCCTCACCCCATTCCCAGCTCAGTGGCAAATTGAAAATGGAAACCGACATTTCCAGTGTGGCACACTGGGCTCTGATTCTGGAGAAGCAGAGCAGACTTTGTTCCCAAGTTATTTCATTTGTTCTAACCTATCTGGGGCTACTTGAATGACTGACATAAGGCACTCAATTCTGTTTCTTCTTTCTTGAAATCCACTCATGGTAGAAAACCAGTGGGTGTGCATTGCCCTAAAACATGGTAAGGTTATCAAAAACTCACAGCTCTGTGGGACAGAAGATTATGGTTACGACACAACAAACCACCTAGGCCTAGGAAGAAAAGCCTGACAGGTTTTATGGAAATTAGGGTATTCAAAAGTACTTGTGTAGAAGAATTTAGAAAGCTGCACACATGTTCAGGACAGGATACATGTTCAGAAAGGAGCTGAGAAGACCCTAAGCTTCTACCACTGACTGATCTATAATCCCAGTGGAAGCAGGAAGTGAAGGCTGAGGCAGAATTACAAACAGCCTCGTTAAGAGTTAAAAGAATGCTCCAGGGGCACCTGGGTCAGATAAGTGTCCAATTCTTGATTTTGGCTCAAGTCATCATCTCAGGGTCATGAGAATGAGTCCCACCTCAGGCTCCTTGCTCAGCAGAGTCTGCTTCTCTCCCTCCCTCTGCCCCTTTCCCCATTCACATGTTCTCTCTCTCTCTCTCTCTCTCTCAAAATAAATAAATAAATCTTAAAAAAAAAAAAAAGAATGCTCTAGCATGGAGTCATTCACAAAGATTTTTAAAAAGATTTTTTGTTTTATTTTTATTTTATTATATTAAGATCCTGGCATTTAAGAAAATCTCAATCAAAACACTGACTGAACACAACCTATAACTCAATAATTAAGAACAGCAAACCCCAGGGAAGGGGAAAATCTGATTTCCAAAGTTCCCACATCATAATATCAAACTGTTCAGTTTTCAACAACAAAAAATCACAAAATGCATTAAAAAGTAAAAGTATGGCTCTTTCAAAAGAAAAAAGAAATTTATATAAATTTTTCCTGAAGAAGCCCAGACATTGGACTTGGTACAAAAAGATGTGAAATAAACTTGTGCTCAAAGAGCTAAAGGAAACCACAAACAAAAGATTAAGAGAAATCAGGAAAATGATATATAAGCAAAATAAGAATAGAATATTAGTAAAGAGACAAATTATTAAAAGAGCAAAATAGAAAGTCTGTAGTTGAAAAGTACGATAACTGAAATGAAAAATTTACTAGAGGGTTCAACAGATTTGACTTGGCAGAAGAAAGAATGAACAAACTTGAATATAGGAAAATTGAAATTACCTAGTCTGAGGGACATAAAGAAAAACAAATGAAAAAAAGTAAACAGGGATTAAAATCTGTGGGACACAATCAACATACACAATTTGTACAATCAATATACACCTTATGGGAATCCCCGAAGGAGAAGAGAGAGGGAAAGGAGCAGAAAGACATGAATCTATACATCCAAGAAGCATAACAATTTCCAAGCAGAATAAACTTAAAGAGATCTATACTAAGACAAATTGTAGTCAAATTGACATAAGCCAAAGACAAGAGAAAAACTCAAAAAGCAGTGAGAAGAGTGACTTGTCACCTAGGATAAACAGATAATTTCAATAATGTCAATAAGAATAACACAAGCTATTGAGGCCAGAAGGTACTAGAGTAACATATTTAAAGTTTTGAAAGAAAAAAATGCCAGCCAAAAATTCTATATACAGCAAATTACCCTTCAAGAATGAAGAAGAAATTAACAAAATAAACAAAGAGTCTATTAGTAAAACCTAATCTATAAGAAATGCTAAAGGGAGCCCTTCAGTCTGAAATGAAAGGACATTAGTAAGTAACTGAAGAAATAGGGAATACTGGTAAAGGTAAATATGAAAGCCAGTATTATCATACTTTTGGTTTGTACTCCTCTTTACTTGTTTTTAGAAGGTAAATGCATAAAATAGCAGCTAGAAATCTTTGCTAATCTGTGCTAATCTTTTGCGCAACGTATAAAAATATAATCTGTGGTAGGAGTGCCTGGTTGGCTCGGGTCATGATCTCAGGGTGGTGAAACTGAGCCTCGCGTCTGGGTCTGCACTCAGTGGGGAGTCTGCTTGACATCCTCTCTCTCCCTCTCCATCTTACCCTCTCTCTTTAAAAAATAAATCTTAAAAAATCTTTAAATAAATAAACAAAATCTGTGACAACAATAATATAAAGAGGGAAAGATGGAGACATAGAGGAGCAGGGTGAATAGTATTGAAGCTTAGTTGGTATTCTCAAATTAGGTTGCTACAGGTTTAAGATAGTCATTATAATTCCCAAGGTAACCACAAGAAAAAAGAATGAAGACTCAAATTACTAAAATCAGAAATAAATAATGGGGACATTACTCCCCATTTTATTAAAAAGATAAAAAGAATAGTAAGAGAATATCATGAACAATTGTCTATCAACAAATTGGATAACCTAGATGAAATGGACAATTTCCTAGAAACACAATCAAAATACTATGGTACAATATAAAAACAGTTTTTAAAAATTACATTTATTTTTAAAAATTACATTTATTTATTTATGACATGAGTAAAGTTTATATATTACACATTATTATATATTATTATGTGTGTAATATAGAAACTTTACAATAATTCCAGAAGGATAATACCAGTTTTTTTTTAAGTGGCTATCACTGAAAAAAAAAAAAAAAAGTGGCTATCACTGAGTGAGTAGAAATCTGAGTGTTTTGTATACTTGCTGATCTCAATTTTTTCAAAACCTTTATTTTTTTTAATAATGAGCACATACTGCTTTTGTAATAAGAAAACAACAGGAACAAAGAAAACTTCATCTGAGACGGAAAACATGAAAAACTATATTTATGAAGACAATCTGAATTCCTTTTATTTATACCTAAAATGTTTTTGCAAAACAAATATAAGAACCATTGCTACACACCTTCTGGCTAGCTCCTCAGGCATTCGCTTTGGAACCAAGGCTTTGTCCAGCTGAATCTCCAACACGATGTATGTCCCTGCTTCTACATATTGCTGTAAAGATAGTTTTCTCTAATTTATTCTTTCCATTAAAAACAGATATTTATGAACAAATTTTAGTAACATAAGATAACATTCACAATATAAGTAAGAAAACTGCATATCCAACTATCTGTATAGAGCTTGATCTTTCTATATTTTTAATATAGAAAAATAACTGAAAGAAAATAGTAACAGTGGTTATCTCTTGCATAAAAGCATTTCCAATTTTATTCTTGGAAACTTCTACCTCAGCTGAAGCACTTCAGCACATTTCTTGGAAATGTTCTAAGTAAATGCTGTTCTTTCTGCCATCAAATCTTTGAAGACCTGAAGAAATATTCACATAATGTTCTGATATTCCCACTCACAGCATCCACATCATTATCTACCAACTGCAACCTGATGGACATTTCCAGAATCTTGCCAGTATCCTAAATATAACGTCCCAAATTGAACTTATCATTTCCCTTATATTGACCTCTCTTTTGACATTTCTCTTAATAATTTTTTCATCCTTCTAGAATGTAAGGCTTGAAACTTATCTTTAGCTTTTCTTCCTCAGCACCCTCAAACTTCCCAATTCTAGATCTTGTCTTTTCAAGTTTCTGACTTTCTTTACTACAGCCACTTTCCTAAATCAAACTGGCATCAACATTCATCTGTACTATGATAAAAACCTATAAACTGATATTTGAAGCCTCTACCCCAAATTCATTCTCTTGTTCATTCTCTCTCTCTCCCTCTCATCCTTGCAATAGTTCTGCCCTTAAATACAGATAAGATTTTATTTTACATGACATAAAAAATTTTA
This sequence comes from Vulpes lagopus, assembly GCF_018345385.1. Lineage (NCBI taxonomy): Eukaryota > Metazoa > Chordata > Mammalia > Carnivora > Canidae > Vulpes > Vulpes lagopus. The sequence continues at coordinate 64,531,937 of NC_054826.1, read as the reverse complement.
ATGTGAGTCTCCAGGAAGAGGCTCAAGAGCTCCTCATCACCTATATAGTGAAACCCAAACTTTATACCAAGCCTTTCAAAGTCTTTCTATAACTCAGTGCAGCCACTCTGCCTCCTTTCTCACTTCCTTCCAGAATCTCTCCCTTCTTTTCATTTCTTTGTGCTGTATACTAATTTAATTGACATACTCCAAATTCTGCTATCTTCTTTGTGCCCCGACTCAAGCTATTTCCTGGCCCTGAAATGCCAATCCTGTCATCTTCCTCTGGCAGTGTTCTCTTCATCTTTCACTACTTAGCACATATGCCACCTCTTCCATGAAGCCTTCTGAGACTGCTCCATCCTAAGAGTCATTAATCTGTCTTCTCTGAGACGTTGCAGCCCTTTTATTTGTACCTCTATTACAGCATTCATTAAAATTCTGTATTATGGTTAGTTATGTACCAATCTGTTTCACCCACCAGACTTTTGAGTGTCCTGAGTACAGATGAATACATGCTGCAGATCATGCATTTTTGCATCCCTCCTAGTACATAATATAGAATTAATAAAAGCCATAAACTCATAATGTTAGGAAGGACCTTAAAGTTAATTTGGTACTACCTGCCCATTTTAGAGAGTCTTAACAAGACAAAGAAACTTATCCAAAGTCATAAACTAGTCATGGCAAATATGGGATGGTAATTAAGATAAGAGTTTTTCACAATACCATACTTAATTTTCCAACTCTTTATGCATAATTACCTGTCCTTCTGGATTGTGGCTTAGAGGGGGTTCAACTTCCAAAGGAGTATCTGAGCTTTGAGATTTTATACTAGGTGGTTGCTGAAAGAAAATGAACACACCTCAAAAACTGAACTCTTACATGATCTTCACAACGTCAGGAATAATGATCATTATATTGCAAGAAAATGCAAACTAAACTGATGCAATTTACCATATAATAAATCAGTATAAGCCTCTGGAATGTAACAAAATTAGCAAAATCATCACCTTCTCAACAACCTACCATATCTCCAGGCCTAGGCTTTCCTTCTATATCCTTTTCTTTAACTGTTTTATCTTCTTTCACGTTCTTGGAAACAGCAGGTTTAGACAATGGAGAATTAATTCCTCCTATTTTATTATTCTGAACCAAATTATGGCCAGTATCCCGGAACAAGCTAAATGAACATTTGGTCTGAAAGGAAACAAACAAACAAAAATGCAATGAATCACAGACAAATGAGACAAATTTGAAAGACCTCTGTTTTAATTTTTCTCACTTAGTTTTCTAGATAATCTCAACATTGTAGAGTCAGGGGGAGATGCAGAAATGAAAAACTTTATTGACTGCCATTCGGGTGAGCAGGTAAAACCATCATAGAAAGTTAGTTGCCTATCCGGTTATTTAAATTATTATGAAGAGATCTTTGTTTCATAACTCTTATTCCCAGAAAGCTCTTAATCTTTGATACATAATTTTAGATTAACTTCAAGTGGTAGAATTTATTTCTGTATAAGAAATATTATCCAGGGGATTCCTGGCTCAGTGGTTGAGTGTCTGCCTTTGGCTCAGGGCGTGATCCCAGAATCCTGGAATCGAGTCCCACACTGAGCTCCCTGTGGGGAGCCTGTTTCTCCCTCTGCCCCTCTCTCTGTGTCTTTCATGAATAAATAAATAAAATCTAAAAAAAAGAAAAGAAAAGAAAAAGAAAAAATCTAGGGGGAAATCAAAGAAAGAAAGAAAGAAATATTATCCGGGACACCTGGGTGGCTCAGCAGTTAAGCACCTGCCTTTGGCTCAGGGCATGATCCTGCCGTCACAGATGGAGTCCCACATCGAGCTCCCTTCAAGGAGCCTGCTCCTCCCTATGTCTCTGCCTTTCTCTCTGTGTTTCTCATGAATAAATAAATAAAATCTTTAAAAAATATATATTATCTAATTACTAGTTGGCCTATCAACTCTAATTGGAAAAATAGGGCAAGTTTAAAGTTCAAACTAAAAACTTTGTATCAGGATCCCTGGGTGGCGCCTGCCTTTGGCCCAGGGCATTATCCTGGGGTCCTGGGATCGAGTCCCACATCAGGTTCCCTCCATGAAGCCTGCTTCTCCCTCTGCCTATGTCTCTCTCTGTCTCTCATATATGGACAAATAAAATCTTAAAAAAAAATAATAAAAACTTTGTATGGTAAAATTCAAACTTTAGGTAAATGACTGGAAAAGAATCTCATAACAACTTTTTAATTAAACAACATGGATGAAATCTAAATATAATTTATGCTGAGTGAAAGAAGCCAGACCAAAAAATAAAGAGAGGAAGAGGGTCAGAGGTATGAGAAGACACAAGAAAACTTTGCAGTGAGGTAATGGATATTTATATATATCTTGATTATGGTGATAGTTTCACTGATATACTATAAATACTCACATATATGTCTTTGTGTAAATGCAGGTTTTCAGTTCTCTTGGGTAAGTTCCTAAAAATGATTCTCTGGATTGTATGCTATGTTAGTGTTTCACATAGATTTTATATATAGCTTTTCTACCAAGTATTGAGATCAGAATATTGAAAATTCTAAATGTTACTGTCAGATTACCTATTTCTCCTTTCAGTTCTGTTGGATTTGGCTTCAAGTACCATGAGGTTCTGTTGTTGTATACATACAATGTATACATACCATGAGGTGTGTATACATTTATAATTTATGTATTTATTATATATAATACTTTATTTTTTATTTTTAAAATATTTTATTTATTCATTCATGAGAGACACAGAGAGATAGGCAGAGAGAGAAGCAGGCTCCATGCAGGGAGCTTGATGTGGGACTCAATCCCAGGACTCCAGGATCACACTGAAGGCAGACGCTTAACTGCTGAGCCACCCAGGTGTCCCTATATATAATACTTCATAAAGTCTATCTTCCTGATTAGTTGACCCTTTAATCATTATGACATGCCGCTCTATGTTCTTAGTACTCCCTTGAAGTCTATTTTGTTGGATATAAATATATAAATATATAAATATATCCACTCAGTTATGTTACATTTTCCATTTGCATAGCATATCCTTTCCATCCTTTTACTACAATTTATGTGTATCTGAATCTCAGTCTGTCTGTGGAAGGCAGATGCTCAATCGCTGAGCCACCCAGGTGTCCTGAGCATTATGATATTTTAAAGAATTGTCTAATTCTACAGATAAAATGATATTTTATTATCATTTTAATTTGTAATTCCTTGATTATAGATAAGGCCAATGTTTCTTCTTATATTTATTAGCCACTGGCATTTCTTCTTTTGTGAATTGCTGTTTCATGTACTTTGCCCTTTAAAAAAAAAAATGGTGTGTTATTATCAGTTTGATAAAGTGCTTTATATATTTTTTAAAGACTTATTTATTTATTTATTCAGAGAGAGCGAAAGAGAGGCAGAGACACAGGCACAGAGAGAAGCAGGCTCCATGCAGGGAGCCCAACGTGGGACTTGACCCAGGGTCTCCAGAATCACACCCCGGGCTGCAGGCGACGCTAAACCGCTGAGCCACCGGGGCTGCCCAGTGCTTTATATTTTAGGAATAATAGCCATCATTCGGATATGTATTCAAATATTCCCCCCAGTTTTTCGGTTACATTGTAATTGTGTTTATGATGGTTTCTTCTACATATAGAAGGTAATCTAAATCTTTTGGTAATCTAAATCTTTTTGGTAATCTAAATCTTTTTTTTGGTAATCTAAATCTTTTGTATCTTTCACTGCTTTCAAGCCTAGGAAGTCCAGGCTTGAATTAATATCTTTTAATTAATAGCCACATATACTTTTATATTCTTCACATTTAACTAAACTATTAAACTATTAAACTAAAAAAAAATAAATAAACTATTAAACTAAACTAAACTATTAAACTATTAAACTAAACTTTAGGGATCCCTGGGTGGCGCAACGGTTTGGCGCCTGCCTTTGGCCCAGGGCGCGATCCTGGAGACCCGGGATCGAATCCCACATCAGGCTCCCGGTGCATGGAGCCTGCTTCTTCCTCAGCCTGTGTCTCTGCCTCTCTCTCTCTCTCTCTCTCTCTCTCTCTCTCTGTGACTATCATAAATAAATAAAAAAAATAAATAAACTAAACTTTATATTCTTCACATTTAACGATTCTTCACATTTTATTTTTTTTTAATTTTTATTTATTTATGATAGTCACAGAGAGAGAGAGAGAGAGAGAGAGAGGCAGAGACACAGGCAGAGGGAGAAGCAGGCTCCATGCACCGGGAGCCTGATGTGGGATTCGATCCCGGGTCTCCAGGATCACGCCCTGGGCCAAAGGCAGGCGCCAAACCGCTGCGCCACCCAGGGATCCCACGATTCTTCACATTTTAATTAACTCATTTGGAATTTATTTTGATCTATGTTATATAGATCAAACATCTTGGCATTCTTTTTTTCCATTTAACTATTTACAAAGCATTAACAGTTATCTTTTTTAATGGATGCATATTGTATCATTTTTATTTATAGTAATTTACTAATCCTTTCTCTATTATTAGACATTTAAACTCATTTTTAGTTTTTACTATTATAGATCCCAAAAAGTTTTGACGAATATAAAGTTTTTGATCTTATTAAATTATTTCCTTAAGATACATCCCCCTAAGTATGAATTCTGATTAAAGGATACTTATATAAAAATAATTTATAAAAAAAATAATTTACTACTCAGTTGGTTTGCAAATAGATAGGTCTTTCATGACTCTATTATTGAAAAATTGCTGTCCTAATGCTGATGAAACAGTAATATGTTTTTGTTATTATTGTTGTGTTTTACAAAGACTCACTTTCTCCTAAGAAACAACATGATAAAACTAATTTTTTATTTGGGCAAAAAATATATACATATATATATTCTCTCTATATATATATACACACATATAGATAGATAAAAAGATAAATGATTTTAACGTTTTAACACCTGAAAATGGAAAGAACCATATTGTAGCTCATTAATCAGTTCATGGATTTATGTTTTTGCATACTTAATGCAATAGACTTCTTTCATTATCTTAAAGATTATCTTACTTATATTAAAATATAACAAACTGCATATTTAAAGTACACAATTTGATTAATTTTGACCCATGTTTACACATGTGAAGCCATCACCATAATCAAGATAACCAAAATTTCCCTTGTCCCTAATACTTTCCTCATATTCTTTTATCATCCATCGTTCCTTCTATTCCTGTTTCCAAGCAACCACTGGTCTGTATTATGTCACTACAGACTATTTTCCTAGAATTCTATTTAAATGGAATCATACATTATGTACTGTTTTTTATCTGGCTTCTTTCATTTAACATAATGCATTTGAGATTCATCCATGTTGCATGTATCAATAGTTCTTTCCTTATAACTGAGTAGTATTTCGTTTTATAGATATACAGCAAAATTTGTTTTTCTGTTCACCTGTTGATGGGGATTTAGATTGTTCTAGTTTTCACCTTTTATTATTCTAAAGTTTTTAAGTATTCAATGACTGAATAACTGTAAGTTGCTCTATTTAAATACTAGTATACCAGCTGGTTCCAAACTTCAATTACAATGATATATATGCTAAAGATGTAAGTAAACACATATATAAAAGGATAAATAGGATAATACCCTCTATATAGTTTTTTTTCTTACCTTTTCATAGACTGTACTGTCTAGGTAAGGGTAAACATGAAAAGCTCCCCGAATCCTCTTCACACCCGGATACAGCAATGGGACCATATTAACATAAGCCACACCATGAAATGAAAGCTGACTTTCATCATCAGCCTAAAGGATGACAAAACCAGAGGAATAAAAGGAATAAAACCAGAGATCTATTAGTGCTATAGAGCAATGCAGCATAAGATATGGAGAACTGACTTAGTTATCCAAAGACCTGGCTTTAGGAACTAGCTAATGCTACTTAACTATTGGCTTTAGGTCAGTTACATAGATATTTTGGATCTACATTCTTTTATGTTAAAAATGGGTTTAATAATATTATGATCACTGAAATAATGCATATAAACAGTGTTAATAAATAGTAAAGGCAGTAGTTAAATCAATACATACTCAAATTGACAATATATATTCAACTGAAAAGTCAATTTCACCATGTTGCCTCTTAAGAAAAAGTGAAGGTTTGTAAAACAATTAAAAAAAATAAGAGAATCAGAAGCTGTGATTCTGATTTTTATCAATGAAAGAGACCTTACAAATCACTCAGACCACTGATGACAGACTTTAATTTATGCCTAAATTCTAATAAATTGGTGGATTTGTTTCAGAGTATTTGAGAAAGATTCTGTATCCTTATCTGAGTTCAGAAAGAAAAAACATTTTTTAAAAAATTTATTTATTCAGAGAGAGAGAGAGACTGAGAGGCAGAGACACAGGCAGAGGGAGAAGCGGGCTCCATGCAGGGAGCCTGACGCGGCACTCGATCCTGGATCAGACCCCGGGCTGCAGGTGGCGCTAAACCGCTGCGCCACCAGGGGTGCCCAGAAAAAACATTTTGATTAATCAGTAATATCTGCCATGGATGAGAAGAATGAATGATATTTCCCACCATGTATTTGCCATCTCTAATTTCACCTAAACTCCCATTACAAAGATGAATACTTGTTAATTAATGTAACCATTTTTATGGCTATATGGTTTGCCATAGAAAATTTTAGCAGGGAAAAAATCAATTTAGCAAAAGAAAACACATTTAATCCCCACAGGATTAAAAGTAATCTCTTTTATTACATGTATTATAATAATTAGAAATTAGAAATTAGATTAAAAAGTCCTATGTTCATGTAGTAACATTATGTTATTAAGGAAATTTAGCCAATGTATATTACATATTACAAAGGGAGAAGTGGTTACTAGCAGTAGTATTTTCATTATGCAAAAAACACTATTTTGAAAATTAATAAAGTAATTTAGGTACTTGTTAAGGATCTGCTGTATAGCATGAGTCATGCTAGGTACTGTGGAGGATACAAAGCAGTCAATCACTGGATTCCTACCCTTGGCGAGTTTATGAACAAGCAAAAAGACCAGACATGTACAAATAAAACCAGAGAAAACATGTTCTAGGCTCACAAAGCTAGATCTTTTCAGAATAATGTACATCAATGAATTCTATTACTCTAATTATCAGGCTAAAACATTTTAAGTAGGATGTCTAAAAGAAATTCAGGAGGATGTATTAGGTTGAACCATGTTGCCAATATGTAACTACTGTGACCTATAAAAATGGCTGTTTTATGTGTTTTTATCAATGGTAAAACCATAACAAAGAAGTTAAAAGGAAATAGGATGTCTAGGAATAAAGTCTAAACAAGTTTTAGTGGACAATGGGGAGCTAGGGTAACCAGTCATCCTGATTTGCCAGAGACAGGAGAGTTTCCTGGGACAGGAGATTTTCAGTGCTAAAACCAGGAAACTACTTGGCAAATCGGGTTAAGCTGGTCACTGTAGAGAGCAGCTACATCATTTCACACAGTCCTTTGGTATCATTTTAGAAACAGAACAAAAGGTTGGGTCTGACAAGACATTTCTTATATAAATATTTTTAAGCAAACAAATTAACCTTATCAAATTTTGCAGCTTTCCCTTTGGGTGCAATAGTCAGAGGAACTCTTGTGATCTCTACAGGCCAAAATCGACAGTCAGCAATTCGCTTCTGAAAACTGCAAATAAAAAATCAGCCCATTAGCATCATATGCAAAAATGAGGTAGTATAATTTAAAGGTAAGTATTCCTTGTCTTTAGAAAGTATGTGGAATATAAGAAATAGTTAAAGGGACCATAGGAAAGGGGGAAACTAGTGGGGAAAAATTAGAGAGGAAGACAAACCATGAGAGACTCCTAACTCTAGGAAACAAAGGTGGAGAAGGAGAAGTGGGTGGGTGGATGGTAACTGGGTGACAGGCATTAAGGAGGGCACGTGATGTGATAAGCACCGGTGTTATACTACATGTTGGCAAATTGAATTTAACTTAAAAAAAATTAATGGAGATGCACCTGGATGATACACTTGGTTAAGCAACACTCTTGGTTTCAGCTCAGGTCCTGATTTTGGCCTTGTAGGACTGAGCCCCATGGGACTGAGACCTCCTTGGGGCTCAAGCCTCAGCATGGAGCCTACTTGGGAGACTGTCTCTTCTACCTCTCCCTTTGCCCTTCCCATCTACCCCACCCCCACCACCATGCTTTCTCTCCCTTTTTGTCTCAAAATGAATAAATACATCTTTAAAAAAGTAAAGGAATACACACACATATATATAAGCATTTTTATTATAAATAGGTTTTTTAAACCTTCCCCAATCTAAAAATTCAAAAAATAATTCTACTACACTGCTAGCAGAGGCAGACTATACATTTTTTAGAGCAATTCAACAAATGAATCAAAAACCTTAAAATGGTCACAATTTTTGACCCAGAAATTCCACTTCCAGTGATTTATTCTAAAGAAATAATCAGACAAGTATGTAAATAGTATAAGAGGTATTTATTTCTCCTGTGGAAAAAAAAAAGTAGGACTTACAGTGTTAGCTCTGACATGTAAAGAGCTTAAAAGTTGTTGCTCCTGTCCTCAGAACAACAACAAAAAAGTCAAACTGAAAAACCAATGACCTTTCTTAATCCATCTAAGAAGTAAGTTCATGGGGCAGCCCGGGTGGCTCAGCGGTTTAGCACTGCCTTCAGCCCAGGGCCTGATCCTGGAGACCCGGGATCAAGTCCCACATCAGGTTCCCCACATGGAGCCTGCTTCTCCCTCTGCCTGTGTCTCTGCCTCTCTCTCCTCTCTGTGTATTCTCATGAATAAATAAATAAAATCTTTAAAAAAAAAAAAAAAAAAAAGAAGTACGTTCATGGGGCATATTCACCACCCTGAAACTTGGAGAGACAGACCAGTATTGAGAATCACAGTTGAGACCTTTTTACAAGTAGGAAAAAGCAATGGAGCCAGGAACTGGTAAAAACATTTTAATGGTAATTTTGACAAATTGCTGGAGGCTGGATTAGCCAGAGCTAGACTCCTGGAAGCCTAGTCTTAGGGAATTCCCATACTTTTTTGGTTTTAAATCAAGAAGCCCCATCAAATGTTCATGGTGAAGATATGGGAAAAATCCTCTTAGGCAGGAAGAAGGAAAAGCAACCATTTTGAAATATGCCTGGAGTGTTATCCATAACAAATGCCTACTTTTTAAAAAGACTTTATTTATTTATTCATGAGACACACAGAGAGAAAGAGAGGCAGAGACACAGGCAGAGGGAGAAGCAGGCTCATTCAGGGAACCCGACGCAGGACTCCATCCCAGGTCTCCAGGATCAAGCCCTGGGCTGAAGGCAGTGTTAAACCATTGAGCCACCCAGTCTGCCCCAAATGCCTACTCTTTAAGGGAAACTACTTTACCAGAGCCTTATCTGACCCAGGGGAAGGGCAATTAGACAACCCCAGCCCTGTCTAGCCTTCCTGTCTCACATAAGAAGAAGCAAAAAACCGCTGTTAAACACTTCTGAAGTTCACAGCCCAGGGAGTCACACCATTACAATACTTTAACCACAGAATTATAAAACACTTCCCCTTTCCAACACTTTCCCACCACATCAGCAGGGTTCTGGTATAGTAACAATGGATTATAACTGAGAGGCTGCAAAACACAGACCCTATCTAAGAAAAATTCTTAGGCAAACCAAATACAACAGGGGAGGAGCAAAAAAGGAAACTGAAGCCTCTAGCACCTACAGTTACAGCAAACATTAAACACAGTCCAGCTCCTAGCCAGATTGATAGAAAACTTCACACTAAAAACCCTAATTACCTCACTTCTTATTACCCAATACATAATGTCCAGCTTTCAATAAAAAATTACAAGGAATACTAAAAGGCTATAAAAAAGACAAGAGACACAACATAAGAACTAGACTCAGGGGATCCCTGGGTGGCGCAGCGGTTTGGCGCCTGCCTTTGGCCCAGGGCACGATCCTGGAGACCCGGGATTGAATCCCACATCAGGCTCCCGGTGCATGGAGCCTGCTTCTTCCTCCGTCTGTGTCTCTGCCTCTCTGTCTCTCTCTGTGACTATCATAAATAAATTTTAAAAAAAAATTAAAAAAAATAGTTTAAAAAAAAAAAAGAACTAGACTCAGATACAACATATATTTTGAAATGATCACATAGGGAATTTAAAATAACTATGATTAATACACTAAGAACTCTAATGGAAAAAGCAGAAACATGCAAATAATATAATAGAGAGATGGAAATATAAGCAGAGAGATGGAAACCCTAAGAAAGAATAAAAAAGAAGTGCTAGAAATTTTAAAAACTGTAACAAAAATGAATTCATTTGATGGACTTAGTAGATTGAGCATGGATGAGTAAAGAATCAGTTAGTTTGAAGATATGTCAATAAAAACTTCCCAAACTGGGATGCCTGAGTGGCTCAGCGGTTGAGCATCTGCCTTTGGCTTGGGGCATGATCCCGGAGTTCTGAGACGGAGTCCTGCATCAGGCTTCCTGCAGGGAACTTGCTTCTCCCTCTGCCTGTGTCTCTGCCTCTCTCTGTGTGTCTCTCATGAATAAATAAATAAAAACTTCCCAAACTAAAATGGAAAGGAAAAAAATGAAAAATCGTAACGTTATATCCAAAACTGTGGAATAATTACAAAAGGTATAACAGGAATAGCAGAAAGAAGAAATGAAAAGGAATAAAAGAAATACATGAAGTCATGACTGAGAGAATTTTACTAAATAACAGACCCCATACCACAGATATAGGAAACTCAGAGAACACTAAGCATCATACAGCCAAAAAGAAAAAAAAAAACTAGGTATATCATACTCAAACTGTAAAAAATCAAAGAGAAAGAGAAAATCTTTAAAGAAGACGGGGGGACGACTCACCTTACCTATAGAGGAACAAAGATAAAAATTACATTGGATTTCTCTTCAGAAACCATACAAGTGAGAAAATAATGGAGTGAAATCAATTCAAAGTTTTGAAAAAAAACAAGCCACCGACCTAGAATTCTGTATTCAGGGAATCATCCTTCAAAAGTGAAGGAGAAATAAAGATTTTCTCAGTCAAACAAAAGTGAAGAGAATTTGTAGCCAGGAAAACTGCCATGCAAAAAATGCTAAAAGTTTTCAGAGAAAAAGAAAATCCTATAAGGTCAGAAACTTGGATCTTCATTTAAAAAAGAAGAGAATCAGAGAATAAAATTAAGGGAAAATAAATTTTCAAATTTTTCTTATTTTTAACTGGTCAAATAGATCAAAATAATAATAGCAATAATGTATACTTAACAAAATATCAGCAAGTCAATCCCAACAATGTATATTTATATTATACACCACAGTCATGTGGGGAACCAGAGGTACATAGAAATTTTCTGAAATGTCTATGCAATTTTTCTATAATTTTAACACAGTTTTTGAAAATAGTCTATGAATTGAAAAAAATATTAGAATTGCTCATTCAAATTATACATATATTGATAATCTTCTATTTCCCATCCTCTCCCTAAGCACTAGGTTACTGTAACAGACCGGTAGTTACCCACACAATATCAAGTGCCCTGCTCTTCTTTAGTATCAAACTCCTGATTTAGTCTGAGTAACAATGTGTCTAATAAAAATATAATTCCTAGCCTCTTTTGCATCTAGAGATGGCCACTGAGATATAAACTGAGGTTGCAGAAGGCTCAACCTATGGGCTCTAGGAAGGCTCTATAAGGGGGCTAAAACACCCAGCAGGTGTCCTTCTTTAATCCATACACACTGCCCCCTTTTCCAACTTTCTGTGAAGAATGTGAATGTGCAAGATAGAACTCCAACAGCCATCTTAGACCATGAGACAACCTTGTGGATGGAAGGTACATGCTAAAGAAGATACAGCAAAAAGAAAGATGGAGCCTAGATACCTGATAACACTGTGAAGGTACCATATATACTAGCTCTGGACTTGTTTTATATGAAAAGGAATCAGAACCCACCTTAGTTAAGCCACAATCACTAAAAACTTCTGTTATTAGAACTTGTGGTGGAAAAGATTCTCAGATCACTTTAACTCAAATACAGATAAAATTAACAAAAGTAACATTTCTTCCCGCCTACACTCTTTGATGGTTAGACATTCCTCTTCCTACCTGACCACTGCAGGAGGATCAAGGTAGCAGCGACTTTCCAAGTCCCAAATAATCCTTTTCTTTATGCACTCTGCTTGGTTCCTAAATTCCCTGTCCTGTAAAATAATAAGACTTTTGTTTCCTCGGTGTGCCATGGCTTCATTCTGCTCAATCTGTGAGGCATTCTTTTAATGGATTTGATCACAACACTTTTATTACTACTACTATTACTACTATAAATATGACTACTACTATAACTACTACCACATCTTAAATTTTAGGGTACTTTACTATTAATAAAGTACATAATATAAATTCTTTATATTCTCAAAACAAACCAGTACTAAAGTTCCAAATATCATTCATATAACCTCAGTCATCCAGTTCTCAACCTTAGATGCATATTAGAATTGTCTGGGAGCTTTTTAAAAAATCATTACCTGGACAGTGATATTTTGAAAGTAAATTCTTATGTAATTGATCTCAGTTAGGGCTTGGCCATTGTTATTGTATTAAAAGCTTTCCAGGTGATTCAAATGAACAACCAGGGTTGAGAACTAAAGATCTGGACTAAAAAACAATGGATTATTATTCAGCCACCATAAAGAATGAAATCTTGCCAGCAATGATATGGACAGAGCTAGAGAGTATTATGCTAAGTGAAATAAGTCAGTCAGAGAAAGCAAATACCATAAATCCATAGCAAATACCATAAATACCAAAAAATCACTCATATGTGGAATTTAAGAAGCAAATCAGATGAACATAGGGGAAAAGAAAAAAGGAGATGGAGCAAACCATAAGGGACTCTTAACTATAGAGAACAAACTGAAGGTTGCTGAAAAGGAGGTAGGCAGAGAATGGGCTAGATGGGTGATGGGTATAAAGGAGGGCTCTTGTGATGAGCACTGAATATTGTATGTGAGTGATGAAACACTAAATTCTACTCCTGAAACAATATCACACTGTATGTTAACTAACTAGAATTTAAGTAAAAACTTGAAATGGAAAAAAAAGAAATAAAGCAAATTGTAACATAAAATCTCAATATGTAAAATAAAATATCTGATCTAAATAAAAATATAAATCAAAGAGCAGTATGAATTTTCACTAATCACAATGATGAGAAGATACTATACAATGTTTTTCAAATATTGCCAGACTTATTTCAACTATTTAAAATAATTAGATACTTAAAATAATTCAACCATCCTCACTTTACAAATTATTTTATTGAATGTTTCCATTAATGATTATTAACTCATTCACGTAACATTTGCATGTATGCTTTGCAGTATTTTCTCTGCTTTTAACAAGTTTAGAATATACAAAGAAAGAATTAAGAAAGAATGAGGGAAGGAAAGAAGGAAGTAGGAAAGAGAAGGCAAGAGGGAGAAAGGAATAAAAAAGAAAAGAATACTTTCAACAACCTAAACATCCACCAAAAGGAGACTTGTCAAGTGAATTTAAGTGTGTCCACAGGAAGTGTAAAGAAAGAAAGAAAAATAAGAATGTTCTTTAGGCAGCAGTGTGGAAAAATCACCAAGATACTAAAAAGCAAGTTGCAAAAACAGTGAGTATGCCACCATTTCAGTAAGAACAAAAACAAAAACAAAAACAACCAATAGGAAAGGAATACATGTATGTACATATGTGTGTATATAAAGCAAAACTAACATTTTCCCCTGCTTTCAATATCATGAAGCACTTTATATACTCCGTTAAAAAACAAACTTAAAAAATAAAAAATAAATAAAAAAAAAAGGGATCCCTGGGTGGTGCAGTGGTTTGGCGCCTGCCTTTGGCCCAGGGCGCGATCCTGGAGACCCAGGATCGAATCCCACTTCGGGCTCCCGGTGCATGGAGCCTGTTTCTCCCTCTGCCTATGTCTCTGCCCCTCTCTCTCTCTCTCTCTCTCTCTGTGTAACTATCATAAATAAATAAAAAAATTAAAAAAAATAAACAAATAAACACTTTATACCCTGAGATAAAACAAAAACCTGTCTTCCTGACAGGTTCCAGTTCTGAAAAATAACAAGATTTTGAATACTTTCTATGAATCTAGATTTCCTAAAGAAAAACAACTTTATTCTTGTCTTTTACTATGTTGACTCATGTGAGTCAGCCTTTCTGAAATGTTACTCTGTTGCACTCTTTACAAGGGAACTTCACTCTTCCAAATGTTTTTGCTTGTGAGTCTTCCTTTTTTCTTTTGAGTATATATATTTGCTTTTATGTACATGACCTATGACCATATAACTACCTACTCAAAAATAAATGAATCTGGGGTGCCTTTGTGGCTCAGTTGGTTAAGCATCTGCCTTCAGCTCAGATTATGACCCCAGAGTCCTGGGATCCAGCTTCAGGTAGGGCTCCCTGCTCAGGGGGGAGTCTGCTTGTCCCTCTCCCTCTGTAACTCCCCCCTTCCACCACTCATGCTCCTCTCCCTCAAATAAATATAATCTTAGAAAAAATTTTAAAAATGAATAAATTTAAAATAAAATAAAGAGCAAATTTGAATTTAATAAATTATTTTGTTTGTTGAACTTAAGAAGGCAGGAGATATTTTCATCAGAATCAGATAATTGTTTTAACAAGTAACAAATATATATAAATTTGAGGATTCAAAAAATGTTTGAGTATCTGTCTGTGTACTTAGTTTATCACAAAAAAACTGCACCATTCTCTCACCTCAGGACGGTTGAGTTCTCCGTCTTCTTCCTCATAGGGCCCACCAATGATAAAAGCATCAGGAATGTTATTAGCTCCTGGAGCCAGAATGTTGGCAATTGGCCATTTTTTGGGCCTGGGAACCGGTTCTCTTTCTCCTCCAAGCTTCAGAGTTCCATTCTTGAACAAAATAGAATAATCTTTCTACAGAATAAATTATCATACATCAGGAAATTTTTTATGACTTTCAAATGAACAAAAAGATTACTGAAGTATCTTTTCAGTGTAATGTTGGGTGTTGTCTAACAGACACTTCCATCTGTGATTATCTGACTCTACAGGGGAGCCTATGCTCTTCATTGTCTTTGTGTTATTTTAAAATTATTTAATTGATAAAAATAGATAATAATGAAAAGTATTCTTATCCATAGATATGCAAATATATTTTGTCTGGTGAAAATGTAATTGATTATTGCCCTGTGGCTGATGATGAGTTTAAAATTATTAGAAAATTCATTTCAACATTCCTGATTGCTTATATATGGGTTATTTCTTCAGATTCTCCTTTGAACCCTTTTTGGTTTTGGGAAAAATTAGAGAGGGTGACAAAACATGAGAGACTCCTAACTCTGGGAAATGAACAAGGGGTAGTGGAATGGGATGTAGGTGGGGGATGGGGTACCTGGGTGACAGGCACTGAGGGAGGCCTTGATGGGATTAGAACTGGATGTTACACTGTATGTTGGCAAATCGAACTCCAAAATACATATATATATATAGGTATTCATATATATATATATATATATATATATATATATATATATATATATATATATTTAAAAACAGGTTTTAAGGTATAAAAAGGTTTTAAAAACCTTTTTAGAAACAAATCTGACAAAGGGTTAACAACATAGGCACTTTCTTACTTATAACTTATTTAAAACATATTTGCAATAGAAAATTGATAAAGATATGAATATGCAAATTATAGAAAGGGAAATTAGATAATCCAACATTTAAAACATGCTATATATCCTTAATAACAATTAAAATGAACATAAAAACAATGAGATACCATTTTAAACCACTGATTGGCAAAATCAGTCTGAAAATATCAAGCATTGGGAATATTGTGAAGGGAATGGTATTCCTATACATAGTTGATTGAAGTATAAATTGGCATACTATGGAAAGCAATTTTGCAGTCACCAGTAAATTTAAAATTGTCATACCCTATAACTCAACAATTCTAGTTCTGTTGATTAAGCTTAAAAAACTTTTGTGAGGAGAGGCATTTCTGGAATGACAGAGAAAAGACCTCTGAAAATCTGTTCTTTCATAAAAACTAGAATGCTGGCAAAAATGATCAATATTAGGCATATCGAGACCATTCCGGAGAAAGGACAGTCTTTTCGATAAACAGTGCAGAAAACCAATTATCCACATGGAAAAAAAATCAAGTTGTACCCTTACCTTAAACCACATACAAAAATTAACTCAAAATGAACCAAAGGCCTAAATTTAAGAGCTAAAACTGTAAAACTATTAGAAGAAAACTCAGGGGGAAATCCTCATGACATCAAATTAAACAATGATTTCTTGGTTATGTCACTAAAGACACAGACAATAAAAGAAAAAATAAATGCATTCATTTGGGGAATATAAAAAATAGTGAAAGGGAATAAAGGGGAAAGGAGAAAAAATGAGTGGGAAATATCAGAAAGGGAGACAGAACACGAGAGACTCCTAACTCTGGGAAACAAACTAGGGGTGGTGGAAGGGGAGGGGGGGGTGGGTGGGGGTGACTGTATGACGGGCACTGAGGGGGGCACTTGATGGGATGAGCACTGGGTGTTATGATATATGTTGGCAAATTGAACTCCAATAAAAAAAAAAGAAATAACAAACACACACACAAAAAAGAAAAAAATAGATAAATTGGACTTCATTTTAAGATTTTATTTATTTATTCATGAAAGACCGAGAGAGAGAGAGGCAAAGACACAGGCAGAGGGAGAATCAGGCTCCATGCAGGGAGCCTGATGCAGGACTTGATCCTGGGACTGCAGGATCATGCCCTGAGCCAGGGGCAGGTGCTCAACCGCTGAGCCACTCGGTGTCCCAGGGCTTCATTAAAATTTAAAAATTTTGTGCAGCAAAACATACAAACAACAAAGTTAAAAATGGGAGAAAATATTTGTAAATTACATATCTGATAAGGGAACCATAGCTAGAATATATAAAGTACTCTTAAAACTCAACAACAAAAAACAACCTGATTCAAAAATGGGCAAAGAATTTGAATAAACATTTCCCCAAAGAAAATATACACATGGCAATATAAGGATGAGAAAGGATGCTCAACATTATTAGTTATTAGTGAAATGCAAATCTAAAACACAAGGAGATGCCACTTCACACCTAGTAGAATGGGTATTATCACAAAATAAAAAACAGGAAATAATATATGTGGATGAGGATATGGAGAAATTGGAACCCTTTATACTGCTAGTGGGAATGTAAATGGTGAAGAGGAATTGGAGGGTTCCATACTGAAATGTAGATGGCAATAAAACAGATGACAGTATTAGCTAATTATACCCTTTTAGCAAGCAATTTGGAAATCTCTATCAAGAGCCTCAAAAAATCCAGACATAATCATTCCATAGAAATTTTGACTAAGGGGGTGCTTGGGTGGCTTAGCTGGTTGAGTGTCTGACTCTTGATTTCTGCACAGGTCATGATCTCAGGGTCATGGGATCCTGATTGCATGTCAGGCTCTGCAATCAGCAGGGAGTCTGCTTGAAATTCCTTCTCCATCTCCCTCTTCCCTTCCCTGCTGCACACCTGTGCTCTCTCTACCTTTCTCTCTCTCCAAAATAAATAAATCTTTTTTAAAAAAGAAATTTGGACTAAGAAAATAACCCAAAACAAAAAAAAAAAAAAAAAAAAAAGAAAATAACCCAAAATTAATAAAGTTTTATATAAATAAGCACATTGTACAAAACTTACAAAATACATGCATAAATGCAATGTATTTAAATACATTAAAATGATCAATTTAAAAATGTTTTACATATTTTCCATCATAAATATGTATTTATTGACATAAATTATATGTAATGCATACTATTATATACATGTAAATTATACATATCTACATATAAAACAGAAGTAAACTTTATTTTTTTAAGCCTAAAAAAAAGTCTCAACCATTAATAGAGCTTGCTTTGAATGCAGGTGAGGAAGAGATGACCATATGAGTGTTTAAATCTATATAAATATTTGGCTGTAGGGCTTTACCTCTCCAACTGACGGAACTTGTAGACCAACCATGTAGTTCTGCAGAGGCCCTACTGGAATGAAAGACTCAGGCACAGAGTAGGCAGCCTCCAATGTGACTTTCAGTAGATTGCCTCCTAAAATCTGTGCTGTGGTCAATAATGGTTCTGCCACAAATACTTTAACTTCAAGACTGCACTGCTGGAAAAGAATAAAATTATGCAGCATTTTGAAAATGCCAGAGGCTTTCCTAACCCATTCCTTTCTTTCATTATCTTATTTGAATCTCATATCACTGTTCAAGGTAAGAAGGTCAGGTTTAATTATTTCTATATAGAGGTTTCAAATAACTTTCTCTAGGTCCTGGGCAGCCAGGTGGCTCAGCAGTTTAGTGCCTGATCAGCCCAGGGCATGATCCCGGAGTACCGGATCGAGTCCCACGTCGGGCTCCCTGCGTGGAGCCTGCTTCTCCCTCTATCTGTGTCTACCTCTCTTTCTGTGTTTCTCATGAGTAAATAAATAAAATCTTAAAAAAAAAAAAAAACTTTCTCTAGGTCCCATGAATTAGAACTATAGCCGAGATGAGAATCTTATTCCTAAATTAGAGGCCTTTCCCCTCTACCATACTGATGTCAGTATATATCAGGAATATACTGATATATATTCCTCTCATATATGTATACAAATACATATATGAGAGGAATTGGAAGGTTCTATCCTGAAATGTTAATAATAGTTTCACATGAGTGACATTGGGTTGCTTTATTTGCTAGTTTATATTCTGTGACTACTTTTATTTTATTTTATTTTTAAGATTTTATTTATTTTTCATGATAGTCACACAGAGAGAGACAAAGAGGCAGAGACACAGGCAGAGGGAGAAGCAGGCTCCATGTAGGGAGCCCGATGTGGGACTCGATCCCGGGTCTCCAGGATCGTGCCCCAGGCCAAAGGCAGGCGCCAAACCACTGCGCCACCCAGGGATCCCTGTGACTACTTTTATAACTTAAGTGTAGTAGTTTTTTTTTTTAATTTTATGGTTTTTTTTCACATAGAGTATACTCTATGTAGAAAACCCAGAAGACTCCAACAAAAACTGTTAGAGCTGATACAGGAATTCAGCAAACTCACAGAATATAAAATCAATGCACAGAAGTTTGCTGCATTTAAATGCACCAATAATGAAGCAGAAGAAAGAGAAATCAAGAAATCAATCCCATTTGCAATTGCACTAAAAACTATAAGATACCAGGTATCTATATAACTTTTACCAGAGGTAAAAGATCTGTACTCTGAAAAGTATAGAACACTTATGAAAGAAATTGAGGAAGACATAGAAAATGGAAAAACATTCCATGCTCATGGATTAGAAGAACAAATACTGTTAAAATGTCTATACAACCCAAAGCAATTGACACATTCAATGCAATCCCCACCAAAATAACACCAACATTTTTCACAGAGCTGGAAAAAATAATTCTAAGATTTGTATGGAAACAGAAAGGACTCCAAATACCCAAGGTAATGTTGAAAAAAGAAAACCAAAGTTGGATGCCTCACAATTCTGGACTTCAAGCTGTAATCATCAAAACAGTATGGTACTGGCACAAAAATAGACACATATATGAATGGAACAGAATAGAGAACCCAGAAATGGACCCTCAGCTATATGGTCAAATCATCTTCGACAAAGCAGGAAAGAATATACAATGGAAAAAGGACTTTTCAACAAATGAAGTTGGGAATATTGGACAGCCACATGTATAAGTATGAAACTGAACCACTTTCCTATACCATACACAAAAATAAGTTCAAAATGGATGAAAGATCTAAATATGAGACAAGAATCCCTCAAAATCCTAGAGTAGAACATAGGCGGCAACATCTTTGACCTTGGCCACAGCAACTTCTTAGTAGATATGTCTCCAAAACCAAGGGAAGCAAAAATGAACTATTAGAACTTCATCAAGATAAAGGGCTTCTGCACAACAAAGGAAACAATCAGCAAAACGAAAGGCAAGAGCACTTCTGGGCATCCATCAGACTCAGTGGGGAGAAAGAGAAATCCAGTTAAAATTAGAGTTGGAGGTTTAACCACACATCAGTTCTGATCAGATTATTCCTTAAAGGGGATGCACCATTGTCAAGACCAGAGCCCAGGGCCTGAGGGAGGGGACCAGCAGCGCCCAAGGAGCAAGGCAGCTGCACTTGGACTGGGGATGGCCATTCTGCACTGAACAAAATGACTAGAAGGAAGAATTCACCACAAAAGAAAGAATCAGAAGTAATACTCTCTGCCACAGATCTGCTAGATATGGATTTAAGTACCATGTCAGATCCAATTCAGAAGGACAATAATAAAATTACTGGTGGCTCTAGAAAAAAGCATAAAAGACTCCAGATTCTCTTACTGCAGAATTGAGATCTAATCAGGCTGAAATTAAAAATAACTGAGATGCAGTCTAAACTGGATGCTCTAACTACTAGGATTAATGATATGGAAATGAGAGTGAGTGACATAAAAAACAAGTTGACGGAAAGAAAGGAAGCTGAAATAAAAAGAGAAAAACAATTAAGAACCGATGAGGAAAGCTTTTGGGAAATAAATGATAGCATGAGAAGGAATAATATGCATCTTATTGGGATTCCAGAAGAGATAGAGAGGGAGAGGGGACCACAAAGTATATGTGAACAAATCATAGCTGAGAACTTCCCTAATTTGGGGAAGGAAACAGGCATTCATATCCAAGTGATAGAGAGGACCCCCACCCAAAAAAAACCCAACAAAACCCAATCAACATCCTGACATATGATAGTGAAGCTTGCAAAGTTCAAAGATAAAGTTCTAGGGGGGAGGGCAAGATGGCAGAGGAGTAGGTGCCTCACCTCACCCGGCCCTACCAACTTACCTAGATTACTTGCAAATCATGATGAAAACCTATGAATTCGACCTGAGATTTAAAGAGAGAACAGCTGGAACGCTACAGAAAGAAGGGTTTTTTGCTTCTAACAAGGTAGGAAGGTGGGAAAAAATAAAAAAGAATCAAGTTGGGGTGGGGCCCCACGAGGAGCCAGGCTAAGGCCAGGCAGCAAGAGCCTCTGGACAGGAAAGCCCAGCCCTGGAGAAGCAGGAACTTTTAAAAAATCCACGCTGGATTCTTCCTGGAGGGAAAGGCACTTAGGAGGGAAATTGAGCAGAACCACAGAAGGGGCTGTGGAGCCTCCAGTCTCCCGGAGTCACTAACAGAGGAAGTGCACCCCAAGGGAGAGCGTGGCACAGACCACGGGCTGAGCTCTGTAAAGGGCTGGAGCCTGCGCCCGGTGGGGCCTCAGGAGAAGCTCAGGCAGCGGCTGATGGAGGGGGCTGCGCCCTGCTGCCTTGGGGATCTGCGGCCTGGGAGCGCAATTCCAGCAGCACAGGCCCCGGATCCCAGGGCGTGGGGGGACACAGCCCAGGATTCTGTGGTCCCCCCAGGACAGGCGGAGGCGGGGAGGGCACAGGACAGTGAGGACTCTCCTGCTGCCAGGCACTCCCAAGCTGTGCAGGTCAGCGCCCCCACCACCCCTGGAGCACCTAGGCCCAGGCGGACTGGGAGCTGCGGTATTTACTGTGGGAGCTGACTCCAGAGCTGGAGACCTGGCCGCCGACAGTGGTGTTGTTCCTCCTGGTGTCACCCTGTGCCTGGGACGGGTAGGGCCGCCAGGGAACAGAGGCCTCAGGGGGTCAACAGCTCCCCCTGAGCCTGCACCCGGCGGGGGGCAGGGCAGCTCCCCCAGCTGCACACACCTGAGAGCACATCAGCCCCTCCCCGAGACCAACTGGAAGGATGGGGTGAACAAGTTCTTGACCTAGCAGCGCTGGAAAGCTCCAGGGGAAGTTGAGGGATTTACAGTATATAGAACCAGAGGGTACCACTCCTTTTTTTTTTTTTTCCTTCTTTTTTCCAGTACAACTCATTTTTATATCAGACTGTAAATTTCCTGGGGTGACTGGGTGACATGCACTGAGGGGGGGCACTTGACAGGATGAGCATTGGGTGTTATGCTACATGTTGGCAAATCAAACTCCAATAAAAAAAATACCAAAAAAAAAAAAAAGACTGTAAATTTCCAATATTTTTTTCTTTTCCCACCTTACCTAAATGTTTTACCACCTCTTTATTTTTAAGATTCTTCCTTTTTGACTTTCATATTTCTACAATTACAGGTCCTAGATATATTTTCCACTTCTAGATTCTCTTCAACATACTCAACTTAATTTTGGGAGATATACAAGATATGTTTTGTTTTGTTTTGTGTTTTTTGTTTTATCTGCCTCATTTTGTTCTACAATGGCAGAAGTTAGTACCTTCTAAAACATTACCATCATACACCCAGAACCAAGTGGTATACTGTGCTGGTTCATTCTGTGAGATTCCTCATTCCCATTCTGTCCCCCCTCTTTTATCTCATTTATGTTTTGGTGGTCAATGTTGGGGCCCTCTATAAGTATTTCTGGTTTATATAAATTTGGGACTGAGCATCCTCTAACATACAGAACTTAATATACTCAGAAATAAGAGGATCACCCTCTAGAACCCCTCAGGGAAACTACATTCTCCCTCCACTACAACATTGTCACCACCACCATCTCCCAGTCCCCCCTTTTTTTCTTCTCCTTTTTTTTCTTTTTCTTTTCTTTTCTTTTTTTTTTTTTTTTTTTTTTTTTGTCTCTTCTTTAGGATTTCTGGCCTTTTATTTTTTACTACTTTGTTTTAAAATATGTTTTTCACTTTAGTGGTCCTCTTGTTTTATTTCATTCTGATCTTTGTTTTCAATTTCTGGTCTCTGACCTTGGCAGAATCATCTAGGGTGAAATTTACTTAGGGCATGGTTGATATTCTTGACTCAGCCCGCTCATACAGCCACTCTGCACTGAGCAAAATGACTAGAAAGAATGCACCACAAAAGAAGAATCAGAGACAGTACTCTCTGCCACAGAGTTATAGAATTTTATAGAATTTGATGTCAGAAAGCCAATTCAGAAGCACAATTATAAAGCTACTGGTGGCTCTGGAAAAAAGCATAAAGGAATCAAGAGACTTCATGATGGCAGAACTTAGATCTAATCAGGCCAAAATTAAAAATCAATTAAATGAGGGGATCCCTGGGTGGCTCAGGAGTTTTGCGCCTGCTTTTGGCCCAGGGTGTCATCCTGGAGTCCCGGGATCGAGTCCCATGTCAGGCTCCCAGCATGGAGCCTGCTTCTCCCTCTGCCTGTGTCTCTGCCTCTCTCTCTCTATGCCTATCATAAATAAATAAATCTTTAAAAAAATATATCTTCCTTTAAAAAAAAAAGTCAATTAAATGAGATGCAATCCAAACTGGAGGTCCTAACAACAAGGGTTAATGAGGTAGAAGAAAGAGTGAGTGACATAGGAGACAAGTTGATGGCAAGGAAGGAAGCTGAGGAAAAAAGAGAAAAACAAAAGACCATGAGGAAAGGTTATGGGAAATAAATGGCAGCTTCAGAAGGAAAAATCTATGTAATTGGAGTTCTAGAGCGTACCAAAAGGGACAGAGGACCAGAAGGCATATTTGAACAAATCATAGCTGAGCATTTCCCTAACTTGGGGAGGGAAACAGGCATTCATATCCAGGAGATACAGAGATCCCCACCTAAAATCAATAAAAACTGTTCAACACCTCGACATTTAATAGTGAAACTTGCAAATTCCAAAGATAAAGAGAAAATTCTTAAAGCAGCAAGAGACAAGAGATTCCCTAACTTATATGAGAAGAAATATTAGATTAACAGCAGACCTCTCCACAGAGACCTGGCAAGGCAGAAAGGGCTGGCAGGATATATATAGGGTACTAAATGA
Organism: Vulpes lagopus; assembly: GCF_018345385.1. Taxonomy (NCBI): domain Eukaryota; kingdom Metazoa; phylum Chordata; class Mammalia; order Carnivora; family Canidae; genus Vulpes; species Vulpes lagopus. The sequence goes on along the minus strand of NC_054826.1, from coordinate 64,507,983 downwards.
GAAAAATATGCAGCCAAGAATACTCTATCCAGCAAGGCTCTCATTCAGAATAGAAGGAGAAATAAAAAGCTTCCAAGATGCGCAGAAACTGAAAGAATATGTGACCACCAAACCAGCTCTGCAAGAAATATTAAGGGAGACTCTAAAAGAAAGAGGAAGCCTGAAGAAATAATCCACAAAAACAGGGACTGAATAGGTATCATAATGACACTAAATTCGTATCTTTCAATAGTAACTCTGAACATGAATGGGCTAAATGACCCCACCAATGATGCAGGGTTTCAGACTGGATAAAAAAGCAAGACCCATCTATTTGTTGTCTACAAGAGACTCATTTTAGACCTAAGAACACCTACAGCCTGAAAATGAAAGGTTGGAGAACCATTTACCATTCAAATGGTCCTCGAAAGCTGGGGTAGCAATCCTCATATCAGATAAATTAAAGTTTATACCAAAGACTGTAGTAAGAGATGAAGAGGGATACTATATCATACTTAAAGAATCTATCTAACAAGAGGACCTAACAATCATAAACATTTATGCTTCTAATGTGGGAGCTGCCAAGTATATCAATCAATCAATAACCAAAGTAAAGACATACTTAGATAATAATACACTAATACTGGGAGACTTCAACAGGGCACTTTCTGCAAATGACACATCTTCTAAGCACAACATCTCCAAAGAAACAAGAGCTTTAAATGATACACAGGACCAGATGGATTTCACAGATATTTACAGAACTTTACATCCGAACACAACTGAATACACATTCTTCTCAAGTGCACATGGAACTTTCTCCAGAATAGACCACATACTGGGTCACAAATCAGGTCTCAACCAATACCAAAAGACTGGGTTTGTCCCCTGCATATTTTCAGACCATAATGCTTTGAAACTTGAACTCAATCACAAGAAGAAATTTGGAAGAAACTCAAAAACATGGTGGTTAAAGAGCATCCTGCTAAAAGATTAAAGGGTCAACCAGGAAATTAAAGAAGAATTAAAAAGATTCATGGAAACTAATGAAAATGAAGATACAAGTGTTCAAAATCTTTGGGATACAGCAAAAGCAGTCCTAAGAGGGAAATGCATCACAATACAAGCATCCCTCAAAAAATTGGAAAAACCTCAAATACACAAGCTAATCTTGCACCTAAAGAAACTGGAGAAAGAACAGCAAGTAAAACCTACACCAAGCCGAAGAAGAGAGTTAATAAAGATTCATGCAGAACTCAATGAAATTGAGACCAGAAGAACTGTAGAACAGATCAACAAAACCAGGAGTTGGTTCTTTGAAAGAATTAATAAAATAGATAAACCATTAGCCAGTCTTATCAAAAACAAAAGAGAAAAGACTCAAATTAATAAAATCATGAATGAAAAAGGAGAGATCACAACCAATACCAAGGAAATACAAATGATTTTAAAAACATATTATGAGCAGCTATACACCAATAAATTAGGCAATCTAAAATAAATGGACACATTTCTGGAAAACCACAAACTATCAAAACCGGAACAAAAAAAAAAAAAAAAAAACCGGAAGAAATAGAAAGCCTGAACAGACCGATAACCAGGGAGGAAATTGAAGCAGTCATCAAAAACCTTCCAAGACACAAAAGTCCAGGGCCAGATGGCTTCCCAGGGGAATTCTATCAAACGTTTAAAGAAGAAACAATACCTATTCTACTAAAGGTGTTCTGAAAGATAGAAAGGGACAGAACACTTCCAAACTTGTTTTATGAGGCCCGCATCACCTTAATTCCAAAACCAGACAAAGACCCCACCAAAAAGGAGAATTATAGACCAAGATCCCTGATGAACACAGATGCAAAAGTTCTCAACAAGATACTAGCCAATAGGATCCAACAATACATTAAGATCATTCACCATGACCAAGTGGGATTTATCCCCAGAATGCAAGGCTGGTTCAACACTTGTAAAGCAATCAAAGTGATAGATCATATTAACAAGAGAAAAAACAAGAACCATATGATCCTCTCAATAGATGCAGAGAAAGCATTTGACAAAATACAACATCCATTCCTGATCAAAACTCTTCAGAGTGTAGGGTTACAGGGAACATTCCCCAGCATCTTAAAAGCCATCTATGAAAAGTCCACAGTAAATATCATTCTCAATGGGGAAACACCGGGAGCCTTTCCCCTAAGATCAGGAACATGACAGGGATGTCCATTCTCACCACTGCTATTCAACATAGCACTAGAAGTCCTAGCCTCAGCAATAAGACAACAAAGAGAAATAAAAGGCATTCAAATTGGTAAAGAAGTCAAACTCTCCCTCTTTACAAATGACATGATACTGTATGTAGAAAACCCAAAAGACTCCACCCCAAGATTGCTAGAACTCATATAGCAATTTGGCAGTGTGGCAGGATACAAAATCAATGCCCAGAAATCAGAGGCATTTCTATACACTAACAATGAAACTGAATAAAAAATTAAGTAATCAATCCCATTTACAATTGCACCCAAAAGCATAAGATACCTAGGAATAAACCTAACCAAAGAGGTAAGGATCTATACCCTAAAAACTACAGAACACTCTGAAAGAAATTAAGGAAGACACAAAGAGATGGAAAAACATTCTATGCCCTCCTGCACTGTTGGTGAGAATGTGAACTGGTGCAGCCACTCTGGAAAACTGTGTTCCTCAAAGAGTTAAAAATAGATCTGCCCTACGACCCAGTAATTGCACTGCTGGGGATTTACCCCAAAGATACAGATGCAATGAAACGCTGGGACACCTGCATCCCGATGTTTATAGCAGCAATGTCCACAATAGCTAAACTGTGGAAGGAGCCTTGGTGTCCATCGAAAAAGGAATGGATAAAGAAGATGTGGTTTATGTATACAATGGAATATTACTCAGCCATTAGAAATGACAAATACCCATCATTCACTTCAACGTGGATGGAACTGAAGGGTATTATGCTGAGTGAAATAAGTCAGTCAGAGGACAAACATAATATGGTCTCATTCATTTGGGGAATATAAAAAATAATGACAGGGAATAAAGGGGAAAGGAGAAAAAAATGAATGGGAAATATCAGAAAGGGAGACAGAACATGAGAGACTCCTAACTCCGGGAAACGAACTAGGGGTGGGGGAAACTGGGTGATGGGCACTGAGGGGGCACTTGATGGGATGAGCACTGGGTGTTATTCTATACGTTGGCAAATTGAACACCAATAAAAAATAAATTTACAAAAAAAAATAATAAATTCAAGTCAAATTTAAAAAAAAATTCTATGCTCATGGATTGGAATAATAAATATTGTGAAAATGTCTATGTTACCCAGAGCAATTTACACATTCAGTGCAATCCTTATTAAAATACCATGGACTCTCTTCACAGAGTTGGAACACATAATCTTAAGATTTGTATGGAACCCAAAAGTTTCCAAATAGCCAGAGGGATATTGAAAAAGAAAATCAAAGCTGGGGGCATCACAATGCCTGACTTCAAGCTATATTACAAACTTGTGATTATCAAGACAGTATGGTACTGGCACAAATACAGACACATAGATCAATGGAATAGAATTGAGAACCCAGAAGCGGACCCTCAACTCTATGGTCAACTCATCTTCGACAAAGCAGGAAAGAATATCCACTGGAAAAAGGACAGTCTCTTCAATAAATGGTGTTGAAAACTTGGACAGCCACATGCAGAAGAATGAAACTGGACCAATCTCTTATACCATACACAAACATAAACTCAAAATGGTTGAAGATCTAAATGTGAGACAAAAATCCATCAAAATACTACAGGAGAACACAGGCAACACCCTTTTTGAACTTGGCCACAGCAACTTCCTGCAAGACACATCTATGAAGGCAAAGGAAACAAAAGCAAAAACAAACTACTGGACTTCATAAAAATAAAAAGCTTCTGCACAGTGAAGGAAATAATCAACAAAACTAAAACACAACCTACAGAATGGGAGATGATATTTGCAAATGACATATCAGATAAAGGGCTAGTATTCAAGATCTATGAAGAACTTATCAAAATCATCCAAGAAACAGTCCAGTCATGAAATGGGCAAAAGATATGAACATACATTTCTCCAAAGAAGACCTATACATGGCCAACAAGCACTTGAAAAAATGCTCCACATCACTTGCCATCAGGGAAATACAAATCAAACCCACAATGAGATACTACCTCACACCAGTAAGAATAGCAAAAATTAAGAAGACAGGAAACAACAAATGTTGGAGGGGATGTGGAGAAACGGGAACCTCTTGCACTATTTGGTGGATGCAAGCTGGTACAGCCACTCTGGAAAACAGTGTGGAGGTTCCTCAAGAAGTTAAAACTAGAGCTACCCTATGACCTAGCAATGGCACTACTGGGTTTTTCCCCAAAGATACTGATGTAGTGAAACGTTGGGATATCTGCACCCCAGTGTTTATAGCAGCAAAGTGCACAATAGCCAAACTGTGGAAGAAGCCATAATGTCCTTCAACAGATGAATGAATAAAGAAGATATGGTATATATACCATGGAATATTACTCAGCCATCAGAAAGGACAAACACCTACTGTTTGCTTCTATGTGGAGGGTATTGTAGTGAGTGAAATAAGTCAGTTGGAAAAGGACAATTATCATATGGTTTCACTCATATGTGGAGTATAAGAAATAGTGAAAGGGACTATAAGGGAAAGGAGGGAAACTGAGTAGGGAAAAATTAAGGAGTGAGACAAACCATGAGAGAGACTCCTTACTCTGGGAAACAAACAAAGGGTTGCGGAAGGGGAGGTGGGTAGGGAGATGGGAGGTGGGCACTAAAGAGGGCACTTGATGGGATGAGCACTGGGTGTTATACTATATGTTGGCAAATTGAATTTAAATAAAAATTTTTTTTTAAATCTAAAAGACAACCTACAGAATGGGAGAAAACATTTGCAAATGACATATCAGATAAAGGGCTAGTATCCAAAATCTGTAAAGAACTTATCAAATTCAACACCCAAAGAACAAATAATCCACTCAAGAAATGGGCAGAAGACATGAACAGACATTTCTCCAAGGGAGACATACAAATGACCAACAGAAGAGTTTATGTAAAGGACAATTGAAATAGCATGGTGTGGGATGTCTGGGTGGCTCAGTGGTTGAGAATCTGCCTTCAGCTCAGTGCATGATTCAGGGTCTTGGGATGGAGTCCCATATCAGGCTCCCCGTGCCTCTGTCTCCGCCTCTCTGTATCTCTCATGAATAAATAAATAAGCTCTTTTAAAAAAAGAAATAGCATGGTGTATTTTGTTCAGGTGTAAGTAGTTCAGGGGTTTAGAATATAAAGAATAAGAAGGGGAGTCTGAGAGATGACATTTAACAAGTGGCAGGCTCCTATTACAGAAGCTGTTACGTGCCTGCTAAGGATTCTAGACCTTAACATGTTAAGCACTGGGGGAATCTATGAATTAAACAGTACTGAACAGGGGATGAGAAGTCATCATATTTACTTGTAAGTAATTCAGCAAGCAGTGAGAAGCCAGAACTGGAGGGAGGCTACCTGTAATGTTGAAAGGTTATAAGTCAATAATAATAGGAATAAAGCTAAGAAGAGAGAGTCCAGAGGCATTTAGGAGATAAAATAGTCTGGATTTGCTGAAAGGCACATTTGGGGATTGGCTATATTTGGGGTCCAAGGGAGCGCTCATACTGGTGACTGTTAAATCATGAATAACCTCCCCCTGCAAACCAGGAATATGAACACAGACTAAGAAGAAAAGGTGGCCAAGGACAGAACATTCGCATGAGACACAGGCAGAAGAATGAGGTATGGTGCAAGAACCTAAGAAGGTACAGTCAGTGCAGTCAGTGAGTGGGAAATGAGAATACCAAAGGGAAGAATATTTTAAGAAAGAGAGGCACTGAAGAATGTGACATCTCTGATCAATATGTCTCTAGAAGGATAAGCAAAATATCCTCAAGATTTCTAATTTGTATCACTCAATCCAGACAGGGAATACTTTATTGGAAACTTTTCTAAGGACAGGTTTATATCATTTTACTCTTTGAGTTTTGAGAATAACCAGTGTAGATGCTTAAATATAATATTAGTGGAATTCACAAGCAAATGAAAATTAAGTATCATGCTTTTTTTCATTGAATGAGTAAAACAATTAAACACAGGAATACTAATGAGCAAACATCCTAAGTACTAATAATCCCTTTGACTAATTTTTCTTGCAAGGATATGTAAGGAATGAAGCACGGCAGGCCCGGCATTGGGGCCACACACTCCTTCCCACTTCATCTCCCCCTCAAGTAGCCGGCCGGCCAATAAAGGCACCGACTCACTGGAAAAAAAAAAAAAAAGGATATGTACGGAAAATCAACGGTACATAAGTGAGGAGACTGGATCAGTGGAGGCCTACTGAGCTCAAATATATGTCATTCCAACACAAATCACATGGAATTACAGAAAGATACTAAATTACACCTTTACATACAATAAAAGAATAATGCTATAATACCCCTGGAAAGTAAGAAATGCTATCAGTGGACTACATATTAGGAATCCCAGAAAGACAGAAAGCAAATTAAATCAGATCAAAGTAAGAAAGAAAGAAAGAAAGAAAGAAAGAAAGAAAGAAAGAAAGAGAGAAAGAAAGAGAGAAAGAAAGAAAGAAAAGAAAAAAAAGAAAAGGAGAAAGAAAGAAAGAAAAGAAAGAAAGAAACCACAGCCTAAAATAAGAGAGAGAGAGGACTACAGCAGATGCAGAAGTGGATTATGGCAGACTCAAGGTCAGAATCAATAAGAAGAAGGAAGGACCCCACAGCAATGGTTAATTAGGAAACTGCATTTGGAATAGTTGGGTCATTTGGGCCCTTCTCTCCTTTTACTTTTGCCAAACAGAAAGCAGCTGTGGTATCTGTTGAAAGTGAGTGCAGTTGCACCAGAGTGGCAAAAATAATGCCCCAAGAAACTGCTGACCCTGACTACTGAAGAATGGAAAACACAGCCCAGAGGACAAACCAGTGGCACAGCCTACCAATTCAGGCTTACTATGCCAGGAAGTGTGTTAGGTGCATCCATGTATATTTCAATTTAATCCATCAGGACATAGCTCAAGAGGCATTTCCATGGTTACATGTACCCCTGGAAAGTAACCAATAACTACTCTGTGCCCACATGCCCCATTCCACCATTTAATCAGACTAATTATAACCCATGGTGTGTAGATTATGGACTTCTAAAATAGGACTCTGACTTATTTGCCTTTGTTTCCAGAACTCAGTACTATGTGTGCCTGTGAAAAGAATACTCCTGATGAACTGTACTCAACTGAATTGAACCTTTATAGCAAACAAACTTGGTAGACTGAATGGCAGATGGAGGGTTGAGATTTATAATTCTGGTTACCTTAACACTTGACCGAAGAGGTTCTAAAGGTGAGCCTGGCACAGGGTGCAAGGGGGCCATCGTTTCAAATGAACTCTCTCCTGCAAAAAGAAGGCAAATCAAGCCATAGAAGGATTAGGCAGAGATAAGCAGCTCATATTTTTATCAAATCTCTCAAATTTACTGAGGCTGATTTTTGCACTTCTCTGGAGCTAAAATTCATGAGCTTTCCTATATCTGCTTTTGACCAAATCACACATCTGACCTTCCAGTAAAGGAAGAAGGTCCACCACAGCTTGACCAAGAATTAAGGTCTTCTCATCTTTCTGTTTCTTTTCCTTTGGTAAAACTTCAGTCATAGTTACTAGAAAAATCAAAACAAAGAAAATGAGAACATGTCTGAGTCATCCATCAGATAATCATGATGCAGCAAACAAAGCATTGTCAAAAACATTTAAGAGATATTAATTTATTTTTTAATAATTTTTTATTTATTTATGATAGTCACACAGAGAGAGAGAGAGAGAGAGAGAGAGAGAGAGAGAGAGAGAGAGGCAGAGACACAGGCAGAGGGAGAAGCAGGCTCCATGCACCGGGAGCCCGATGTGGGACTCGATCCCGGGTCTCCAGGATCGCGCCCTGGGCCAAAGGCAGGCGCCAAACTGCTGCGCCACCCAGGGATCCCCGAGATATTAATTTAAAACCTGAGAAGGCACCAATATTAGTGACTTCTGATGGAAATACTGAACCACATCAGTGACATATTGAATTTTTGCCTACAATTTAAAGTAAAACGTAGACTTTATATCATCATCATGTACATACATAAGTATAAAAGTAACCGATGGATATGATTAATTTGAACACCAGTGTACAAATATTTCTTTGAAACCCTGGTTTCAATTATTTCAGATATATTCCCTTAAGTAAAATTGCTGGAAAGAATCTCAAGCAGATCCTCTACCAAGTGCAGAGCAGCATGGGGCTCCATCCCATGACCCCCAGATCAAGACCCAAACTGAAACCAAGAGTCCAACCAATGGAGCTACCCAGCCACCCCTAATTCCCCTAATTTCTCTCTTTCGTTACCTTTGCCTTTGGTATCCTATCCAAAAAATCATAGCCAAACCTAATGTCATGAAGCTTTGTCCTATATATTCTTCTAAGAGTTTTTTTTCTAGTATTGCATTTAAGTCCTTAATCCATCCTGAGTTTTTATATATGGTGTTAGGTAATGGTCCAACTTCATTGTTCTGTATGCGGATATCCAATTTTCCTAGCACCTATTGTTGAAAAGATTGTTTTTTCCTCATTAACTGGTCTTGGCACCCTTATTGAAAATCATTTAACCATATGTGTAAGGAGTTATTTCTGGTCTCTCTATTCTATTTCATTGTTATATAGGTCTTTAATTCTGCCATTATTATACTTTTTTTGATTACTCTAGTTTTGTAGTAAGTTTTGACAACAGTAAGTGTGAGGTCTCCAACTTCGCTCTTTTTCAATATCATTTTGGCTATTTGGGGTCTCTTGGATTCCATATGAATTTTAGGATGGCCTTTTCTATTTCTGAAAAAAAAAATTGGGATTTTGATAGGAATTGCACTGAATCTGTAAAACACTTTGGGTAGTATTAACATCTTAACAACATTAACTTTTTCAATCCACGAATATGGGATGTTTCAATGTATTTGTGTTATCTTTAATTTCTTTCAGCAACATTTTGTAGTTTTCATTGTATTAAGTCTTTCATCTTCTTGGTTAAGTTAATTCTTAGGTATTTTATTCCTTTGGATGGAATTTATAACTTACTTTTCATGTTGTTCATGGTTAGTATATAGAAATGCAACTGATATTTGTATGCTGAATTTGTATCCTGCTTTTCAAAAAAGGATTGATTGATTGACTTGGAGAGTGCAGGGGAGGGGCAGAGAGAAAGAGAAACCCAAGCAGACTCCATGCTGAGCAAGAACCCTGATATTGGGCTCAATCTCATGACCCTGAGATCAGGACCTGAGCTCAAATCAAGAGTCAGATGCTATATATATATATATATATATATATATATATATATATTCTTTATCCATTCCTCTATTGATGGACACTTGGATTGCTTCCATATTTTAGCTATCATAAATAATACTGCAATAAACATAGGTGTGCATATATCTTTTTGGATTTGTGTTTTCATATTCTTTGGGTAAATGTCCAATAGTGGAATTACTAGATTATACAGTAATTCTATTTTTAATTTTTTGAGGAGCCTCCATACTGTTTTCCACAGTGGCTGCACCAGTTTGCATTCCCACTAACAGTGCACAAGTTTCTTCTCCACATTCTGGCCAACACTGTTGTTTCTTGTGATTTTTTTCTTGTTTGAATAGGCTATACTTTATGTTTCCTTGTATACTTTATGATTTTTTTGTTGAACATTGGATATTTGAATCTAATAATGGGATAAGTCTGGAAATTAGATTCTCCCCCTTTCCAGGGTTTACTGTTTTTTATTGTTGTCATTGTAGGTTGTCTCTGTGCTGAGGGTTAACCTGAGGCATAAAATTAAGGTATTTTCTTTTTTTAATATTTTATTTATTTATTCACGAGAAAGAGGGAGAGAGAGAGAGAGAGAGAGAGAGAGAGAAGCAGGCTCCATGCAGGGAGCCTGACATGGAACTTGATCCTGGGTCTCCAGGATCACATCCTGGGCTGAAGGTGGCGCTAAACCGCTGAGCCACCCAGGTTGCCCAAATTATTTTCTGAGTATTTCCCTAGACATGCATGGTCACTTTCTAGTTTTCACCTCATGCGCACTTGTTCTCAAGTGTCCTAGTTTTGAATGTCTGGTTCCTCAACAGGGGAAAAAGAAAAAGGAAAGGGAGATAAAGGATGCTCCCTTTAAATCCCTTGGTAGTTTCTAGCAGGAGGAAGGGCCTTACAACAATGGAATGGAGGGAGGTGCAACAACAGCAGATAGCCACTTTGTCTTCTGTGATCAGAAGCAGCAATCAGCAATCAGAGAACAGATCCACAATATTTAAGGACAAGGTCCTTTTAGCTCATCCTGGCTCCAGCAAGCTGTGTGCAAGCTACTAGAGGAACACATACATGGATGCCTACAGGGGTGGGAAATGAGTAGCTGCTATTGTGTTAAGATCTGAAATTAGGGCAGCCCGGGTGACTCGGCGGTTTGGCGCCGCCTTCGGCCCAGGGCGTGATCCTGGGGACCCGGAATCAAGTCCCATGTCGGGCTCCCTGTGTGGAGCCTGCTTCTCCCTCTGCCTGTGTCTCTGCCTCTCTCTCTCTCTCTGTGTCTCTCATGAATAAATAAAACCTTAAAAAAAAAATCTGAAATTAACCAAAATTAATCACAATGTGCCATCAAAATTTTCCCCTGGAAGTTGCAAGCCTTCAACAGACTTGAGTTCCAAAATAGTTATGTCAGGGATCCCTGGGTGGCGCAGCGGTTTGGCGCCTGCCTTTGGCCCAGGGCGCGATCCTTGAGACCGGGATCGAATCCCACATCGGGCTCCCGGTGCACGGATCCTGCTTCTCCCTCTGCCTATGTCTCTGCCCCTCTCTCTTATGACTATCATAAGTAGATAAAATTTTAAAAAATATATCCTTTAAAAAAAAACAAAATAGTTATATCAGACAAAATGTGGCAGTGCCAGCATTGTGTAGGTGGGGAGACAGATTCCTGGTGCTTCCTACTTTATCTTCCCAGAATCTTCAAAAATATTCTTTTTATAATTTTCAAAAGTACACTCTATCTGTAGTGCCCCATTTTCTTCCTAACATTGTTTGTCTTGGTTTCATTTTGTTTTGGCCCAACCATGCCAGAAGTTTGTCTATTTTGTTAGTTGTTTTTTTTTTTTTTTTTTTTTTTTTTTTAAGATTTATTCATGAGAGACATCAAGAGAAGGCAGAGATATAGGCAGGGAAAGAAGCTCCCCACAGGGAACCCCATGTGGGACTCAATCCCAGAACCCGCGATTACGCCGAGCCTAAGGCAGACGCTCAACCACTGAACCACTCGCTCAACCACTGAACCACCCAAGCTACCCTTGTTAGTCTTTTAAAGAAGCAGGTTTTGTTTGTTTTCTTAGGGCTTATTTCCCAATTAATTAATTTTTGTTCTTATCTTTCTTCTTTCTTTTTATATTCTTTGGGGTTCTATTTTAGTAGAACAGTAGTTCTGTTATTTTAGTATTTTAGTTCTGTATTTTAGTAGTAACTCAATGGGTTTTAATCTTTTAATGTTGAGAACTATTTTATTAAAGATATATTTAGGGATCCCTGGGTGGCGCAGCGGTTTGGCACCTGCTTTTGGCCCAGGGCGCGATCCTGGAGACCCCGAATCGAATCCCATGTCGGGCTCCCGGTGCATGGAGCCCGCTTCTCCCTCTGCCTGTGTCTCTGCCTCTCTCTCTCTCTCTGTGTGACTATCATAAATAAAAAATAAAAGTTAAAAAAAAAAGTTTAAAAAAAAAAGATATATTTAAACAATTTTGTATCCATGGGGCATGGATGGGGAATGTGTCCATTTTTTAATACACTCAGAGCTCCAAAAACAAAATGGTCAAAGCTCTCTTTCATCTTCTTAGAAGACTTACACACTGTTAATAAACCCCCCACTAGCAAAGAGGAAATTTTCTTTTATACAGCTTAACTCTCGGCACATTGGAAAGAGGTTCTCAAGATAATACAAGGGGAAGATGACACTATATTGCAGAGGGTACTCATGGTCTCCACTTTTTTTTTTTCTGTTTTCACAGCTACCTTCACAGTTTCAGTCTAATTTGTGGGCTCTATGCTGAGGAGGGGTTGCTTTTGGTTGACTCATTAATTTGTGTACTTTCTTTCACTCTTGAGCAGACAATAATGCTTTATCATTATAACTCCGGTGGTTTTGAGTTTCAAGACTTCTCACCACCGAAGATGCTTTTTTCCCCCCTGTAAGAATAGAATATCCCAAATTAAGCTTTTTATTTTGAGATAATTTCAGATTCACATACAATTATGAAAGTAATACAGAAAGCTATCTTGTACCTGTTTTTCCCAATGGTAACATCTCACACTACAATAAATTATCACAACCAGGATATTGACATTGATAGTCAAGATACAGATCATTTCATCACCACAAGGATTCTGGTTACCCTTTTAACCCATGTTACCCTTTTAAAGACACCTCCACTATCCTCCTTCTTAACACCAGGCAACAACTAATTTGGTCTCCATTTCTATGCTTTGTCATTTAAAAATGTTATATAAATATAATTTTACAGTATGTACCTTGTAAGATTGGCTTTTTCATTCAGCACAGTTCTCTGGAGATCCACTAAGATTGGTTTGTGTGCCAGTAATTTGTTCATTTTTATTGATGAGTAGCATTTCATAGTATGGCTGTATGTTTGTTTACCCATGGAAGAATCTGGGTTGTTTACAGTTTTTTACTATAAAGCTCCTAGAAATTAAATACTGCTTTTTGTGTGAATATAAGTCTTCATTTTGGGGGGGGGATAAAGGCCCAGAAGTTAAAAAAAAAAATAAAAAATAAAAAATAAAAAAAATAAATAAATAACATTTTTAAAAAATAAATAAAAATTAAAAAAAGAAGGCCCAGAAGTACAATTGCTGGATCATATATGGTGGTTTGCAGGTTTTGTTTTTAAAGAAATTGCACACTGCTTTCTAGACTGACAGCATTCCCACCAGAAATTCTGACATTTGACATTTCCAGTAGGGATGTATCAGTGATCCAGGTTCTTTGCAACCTTGTCAGAATTTGATGATTTCACTATTTTTAATTTAACCATTCTGATATGTGTGCAGTGATGTCTCATTGTGGTTTTGATTTACATCTCCTTAATGGCTAATGACTTTGAACACTTTTTCATATGCTTTTATCCGCTTTGGTAAACTGTCTCTTCATGTCTTTTGCCTATTTTCTAACTGGTTTGTTTGGAGTATTTTTTATCATTGAATTTTGATAGTTCTTTATATATTTGATACTATTACTTTGTCGAATTGTGATTTACGAATATTTTCTCTTACTCTCAACCTCGGTTTTTCACAGAGCAAGTTTTTAATTTTTATGAAGTCCAATTCACCAGGTTTTTTTCTTTAATGGTTCATGCTTTTGGTGTTAAGAACTCTTTGCTTAACCTTAGATCCTAAAGATTTTCTTTTTTTTTTCTTAATGTTTTCTGACTTTACATTTTACATTTAAATCTGTGATCAATTTTGAGTTAATTTTTGTATAAGGTATGAGACTAAAGTTGAGTTTCATTTTTTTTGCCTACAGATATTCAATTGCTCTAACATCATTTGTTGAAAGGCTACTTCTCCAATGAATTAATTTTGCACTTTTACCAAAAATCATTAGGCAGGAGTGTCTGGTTGGCTCAGTTGGTGAAGCATATGACTCTTGATCTCCAAGTTCTGAGTATGAAGCCCACACTGGATTGAGATTACTTAAAAATAAAATCTTTTAAAAAATCATTAGGCATATTTAGATGAGTCTATTTTTTTTAAAGATTTATTTATTTATTTATTTATTTATTTATTTATTTATTTATGATAGACACAGAGAGAGAGAGAGAGAGAGAGGCAGAGACACAGGAGGAGGGAGAAGCAGGCTCCATGCCGGGAGCCGACACGGGACTCGATCCCAGGACTCCAGGATCGCGCCCTGGGCCAAAGGCAGGCGCCAAACCGCTAAGCCACCCAGGGATCCCCAGATGAGTCTATTTTTATTTCTATTTTTTCCATTGATCTGTCTATCCTTACACAAACACCACCCAATTTTAATGTAGCTATATAATAAGTCATTAAAGTATAGTGATTCTTAGCATTTTATTCTTTTCCAAAATTATTTTAGCGTTCCTTGTTCCTTTGCCTTTCTATATACATTTATAATACTCTTGTCCATATCTACAAAAAAATCTTTCTGGGATTTTGATAAGAATTACATTCAACCTTTGTATCAGTTTGGGGAGAACGGACATCTTACTTATGTTGAGTCGTCTAGTCCATCAATACAGTATGTCTCTCCATTTATAAAAATTTTAAATTTCATTCAACAGTGTATAATTTCCAGCACATAAGCGCTATATATGTTTTTCTTAAATTTACATGACTTAATTTTAAAGAGCAATTGTAAATGATGTATTATTGTATTTTTAGTATTAGTGTCCATGTATTTGTTACTAGCATATGGAAATACAATTGATTTTGTGCATTTAAATTTGTATCCTATTATCTCACTTTTTCTTTCTAAAAGTTTTGCATATTCCTTGATATTTTCTACATAGACAATCATATCATCTGCAAATAGGGGCAGATTTATTTCTTCCTTTCAGAGCTAGATGCCTTTTATTTCCTTTTCTTACTTAATTGCACTGTCTAGCACTTCCAGCTCTATGTTCATAAGAGTGGTGAGAGCAGATCTGACCTTGATTTGTTCCCAAACTTAGGAGGAAAGCATTTCATCTTTTGCCATTAAGTATAATGTTTGCCTTTGTCAGGTTGATGAAGTTCACTCTATTTGTATTTTTCTGAGAATTTCTATCATGAATTGGTATTAAATTTTGTCAAAACCTTTATTGTTTTGACCAATATGACCGTGTGCTTTTTCTTCTTTAGACTATGAACA
Organism: Vulpes lagopus; assembly: GCF_018345385.1. Classification (NCBI taxonomy): domain Eukaryota; kingdom Metazoa; phylum Chordata; class Mammalia; order Carnivora; family Canidae; genus Vulpes; species Vulpes lagopus. The sequence goes on along the minus strand of NC_054826.1, from coordinate 64,492,942 downwards.
CAGTAGATGACATTGACTAATTTTCAAATACTGAACCAATCTTGGATTCCTAGAATCAATCCCACTTCATAACAACATATAATTCTTTTTATATATTGCTGAATTCTACTTGCTAGTATTTTGTTAGAATTTTTGTGTCTATATTCATGACAGATATTGGCCACAAGTTTCCCATTTTTGTACTGTCTTTGTCTTGTTTTGGTATCAGTGTAACACCAGCATCAGAAAATGAAGTATTTCCTCTCTTCTATTTTCTGGAAGATTGTGTAGAATTAGTGTTAGTTATTATTTTTAACTTTTTAGTAAAACTATCTGGGCTTGAGATTTCAAATTGAGTTCAATTTCCTTGACAGTTACAGAGCAACTTTATTCATATAGGATGATATAGGATAATTTGTGTTATTCAAAATACTGGCCCATTTTCTTGTCAAATTTACGTATAATTGCTTATCTCTTTATTATCCTTTTAATGTCTACCATCTGTGATGTTAATTCCATTTCATTTCTAATACTGATAATTTATAGTGTTTTTTCTCTCCTCTGGAACATTTTCTGCTTTTGGTCAGTCTTCCTTGATGTTTTCAAATAACCAGCTATGTTATTTGTTTCATTGATTTTTCCCTATTGTTTCTGTTTTTCATTTTATTGCTTTCTGCTTTCATCTTTATAATTTTCTTCCTTCTGTTGGATTTTCCTTTTTTCTAAATCCTTGAGATGGCAGCTTAGATTACTGATTTGAGACTTTTCCTCTTTTTCAATGTATGCATTTAGTGTGATAAATTTTCTCAGCAGTTCTTTAGCTATGTTCCACAAACTTTGTTACCTTGTATTTTTATTTCCATTCAGTTCACTGTATTTTACTTCCCTTGAGATGTCCTCTTTGACCCATGGATTACTTAGAAATGTGTCTTTTTGTTTTCAAGTGTTTAGTTTCCTGTTCTCTATTGTTGATTTCTAGCTTGATACTCTTGTCAGAAAACACATTTTAATTCACTTAAATATGTTGAGGTTGTTTGTGACCCAGAGTATGATTTTGGTATGTGGTCTGTGGGCTTTTGAAAATAATGTTCTGCTTTCCAAAAAATATTGATTAGATACTGTAGGCTGATGGGTGTTGTTGAGTTTTCCTATATCCCTGTTGATTTTCTATATAGTTGTTCCATAAATTGAGAGAAGGGTGTTTATGTCCCCAACTATAATTGTGGATCCATCTATTCACACTTTCAGTTTTATCAGTTTTTGTTTAACATATTTTGCAGCTCTGTTGTTTAGTGCATGTACATTTAAGATTGCTATGTCTTCTTGATGGGTTGACTCTTTTATCAATGAACTTCTCTGACGCTGGTTATTTTCTTTGCATGGGCTATTTTGTCTAATGCTAATACAGTCATTTCCAGTTGTTGATGAATGTGTACATAATATATCTTTCTGTTTACATTTTACCCGACTATATGGTTATATTTTGAGTTTCTTGTAGACAGCATACAGTTAGGTCATGTTTTTTAAAAACACTCTGCAAACTCTGTCTCTTGATTTCTTTTTTTTTTTTTTTTGTCTCTTGATTTCTTAATGTAATTATTAATATAGTAGGGCTTAAGTCTTTTGTCCTCCCTTTTTCATTTGTTTTCTTTTTTCTGCTTTCCTGTAGATTACATGAACATTCTTTAGAATTCTATTTTATCTATAATACTTTTAAGTGTATATATTTGTATAGGTTTTCTAGTCATTGCTCTAGGTATTGCATTACATATACATTACTTATTACAATCTATTACAAGTGTCATTAGTAGTTGAAGTATAGAAATCTCTCTCTCTTATGTCCTTTTGCTTTTCCTGTTTATAACTGCCTAAAATATTTTCTCAATATACCTTTAGAACTGCATGAGACAGTGTTATACCTTGTTTCAAGTGTCAAACACAATTTAGAAAACTCAAAGAAAAGCTTCTTTATTTATCCAAATTTTTGCTTACCATATTCTTCCTTCCTTCCCGATGTTCCTCGGTTCTTTCTTTCATCATATCTCTTCTGTTTTATAGAAATTCCTTCAGCCATTCTTTCAGGGTGGATCTGCTGGTCACAAATTTTTTCTTTCATCTGAAAGTCTTGATTTCTCCTTCACATCTTTTCTCTGAGTATTGGATTCTGGGTGACAGTTCTTTTACCACTTAGAAAATATTCCATTCCCTTTGGGCCTCCATGGCTTCTGATGACAAACTGATGACATTCTAGTTGTTTTCCTTTGCTTTCAGATTTTGTTCTGTCTTTAGTTTTCAAAAGTTTAATTATGATGTTTCTTAATATGGATTTCTTTGGCTTAATCCTACTGGGAGTCTGATCAGCTTCTTGAATCTGTAGGTGTATGTCTCTTGCCAAATTTGGGGTTTTCAGGCTTTACTTCCTTGATTATTTTTTCAGTCTCACCCTTTCTCCTCTCCTTGTGAGACTCTGATGACACTATTAGACCTTTTGTCATAGTCCCACAGGCCTTTGAAGCTCTGTTTACATTTTTTTTTTAGTTTATTTCTTCCAGATTACTCACATTGGGTATTTCTATTTTTCTGTCTTCCAGTTTCTCTGTCTCCTCTATTCTGCTCTTAAGCCCATCTGCCGAGCTTTTCATAAGTTACTATATTTTTCTAACCTAAAATTTCCATTAGGTTCTTCTTTATGTCTTCTGTTTCTAAGACCTTCTATTTCTCTGCTGAGTCTGTTTTGTTTCCAGCATGTTTGCAATTGCTCAATGATTATCATGACTTTTAAAAATCTTTGTCTAATAATTCCAATGTATCTGTTACCTTGGTGTTAGCATCTACTGATTATCTTTTAAAATTCAGTTTGAGATCTTCAGGTTCTTGGTATGATGAATGATTTTCATGTAATCTTGGACTTCTTGTATGTTATGAAACTCTGGATATTAAACCATCTGTTTTAGCTGGATTTTTCTATACTGCTCCAACAGAGGAAGGGGAGGGGCATTGTCTATTATCTCCAATCTGCCTCTATTGATACCTGAGAGGGACAGTTCCTCATTATTGCTGATGAGGGGTGGGGATTCTGGTTCTTTACCTCTTTTCCACAGATACCACAGTGGGTATAGGCTCATTACCAATAGATGATGGTGAGTCTCAAACTGACATTAGGCCTCCTCTGACACCACACCAGTAGGTAGTAGAATGACATCTTGTTACTGTCAGATTGGGGCAGAAGCCCAGGCTTCCTATGTGGTCTCCATTAAAACCGCATGGTGAAAGAGAGAGCTCATGACCACACAGCACCGAAATCCTGGCCTCCTATTTGGTATTCTCAAACACCACCTAGCTGGAGCACCTAATTTAAGCTTTGTGAGAGTAGAAGTCAGTCTCCCATTCAGCTTGGGTGTGAGTGGGGCCACATTTTTGTGTCTGTGATGTTTGGCTGGAGCAGCACAGCTACTGACTGAAAGTTTTCTGTCTTGCTAGGCTGTCCTTTGCCTGGTCTTTAGTTAGAGCAGATCTCTTTTAGTTTTTTTCTTTGTTTCCAGGTTGCTGGCCTCTTCAGCATCAAGTCTAGGATATACAAGGCAAAAAGAAAACCCAACCCATCACTGTGTCATTCCTCATGTCTCGTTTCCTTTTTCTCTCCACTTCTCAGTCTCTTATGTTTGTCTTACATAGAAAGTTTGAGGTATGCAGTTGTACTTAGTGAAACGAATAGGGGAAAGTATATATACTCCAGAGGCTCTGTTTTATTATTTTTTTAGGTAGGCTCCACACCCAGCATAGAACCCAAAGCAGGGCTTGAACTTGCAACCCTGAGATCAAACCTAAGCTGAGATCAAGAGTCTCAAGATGCTTAATCGACTGAGCCACCCCAGAGGTTCTGTTTTAAATCTTTTCTGATCCCTAATGGCTGCACTTGAGAGCATAAATGTACCTCTAGCTATATCTCACAAGTCTGATATTTGGTGTTTTTCTGTTATTGATTCTAAATATTTTATAGTTTGTCATGTGATTTCTTTGTTGTCCCATGAATTACACATAAGTGTGACTTAAAAATTCCAAATGGATTCCTTTTTTCCCTATATTTTTGTTATATATTTCTAATTTTGTTGACTTGTGTTTTGGTCAGAAAACTTAGTCTGTATCCCATTGATTCTTTGGCATATGGCAGAACTTGTTTTATTGCATAGTATCTGGCCAGCCAGTTTCTATTGTATAAATGTTCCTTGTATGTTTTAAGAAAATATACGTTATTTAATGATTGGAATAACCCTATGATTACTACTTATTAGGAAAGACCTTTTTCATCTATCCAATGGCTAGACACATATGATGGGGCATGGATTTTTTTTCTAGTCCATTCTTTTGGAGAGTCCTGGCTTGTGGTAAAGGGGTTGGGGACAGCTCCCATCTACAGTTGCCCAAGGTCTGTTGGTCTAAGACCATTAAAACCCAAGTCCCTAGATTTTGGAGTACTGCCCTTTCTGCCTACACCACCACATACCAATAGCAGCTGTTCAAGAGTTCCAGGTTTCAGTTCCAGCTTTTGCTTCTGTAACAAAGGGCTGGCCCTTTCTTTCTCATGAATTCAATGTCACATTTAAAACCATGTTCCAGTTCTGCCTTTCCCATCTAACATGCCAGGGAGGAAGGCAATTAGGATACTGACACTCCTCTTATTTGGGGTTGGGAGTGACAGAGAAGCACAAAGCAAAGAAGAAAGAAGAACGGAGTGAGTAGAGAGTATGGATTAGATGGAGGCATCCATGGGTAATTGATTCCCAGCTAGGTCAGACCTAAGAATTACTTTTCTGGAACAGTGTTTCCCAGGAATCACCAGACACTTTTGTTCCTACATGCAGCTTCCTAGAATCTTTCCCTGGCAATCATGAATTTAATAGTCTAGGGTAGGACTCTGAAGCCTATTTTCTCTCAGCCTCAGGTGACTTTCATGGGAAAAAAAGGCTTAGAATGCAATACTCTAGAATACTGTAGGATTCCCAGGTAGGTCCCACTTCTCTGGGTCTGGGATCTTGGAATCTGTGGTTTTTGGCAGATGCTAGAGGAGATGTGCCACTAAAAAAATAACAAAACAAAAATTAAGAGTATAGGTTAAAACAAAAGCTTTAGATTAATGTATAGGTGTAAGAACAAAGTATGTCAGAGATAATACTGTGTACTTAGAAACTGTAAAAGTATTGATACAGAAGTTATATGTCCATTTATTCATTCATTCATTGAACATTTTTTGAGCCCTTTTATGTCTCAGATATTTCTAGGCACTAGAAATTCTAAAATAAGTAAGATACAGACCTGAATTTCAAAAAAAAAAAGGTGTACAGAAGTATTGTATACAGAATTACAGATAGGGTAGCCAGGTAAAATACAAGATGCCCAATTAAATTTGAATTTCAGATAACCAATGAATAATTTTTTAATATATGTCCTAATTTTTTTTTCCCTCAATTTGGCAACCCTAAACACAGAAACATTTAGGAAAGCTCCCAATCCAGCTTAGGAGATAAGGACTGAAAAGTACAGTCAAATGTCAAAAGGTCTTTGATACAAACTGATTAAAATTAGCCGCCTATGGAGACTGCTGCCAAAAGCAGGTAGGACTCAAATTATACCACGTTATTCCTAGGTGAAAAAGGTATGGTGTATTCATTTGTCCCCCAAACAGCTACTAAATACCTCAGAATCTCCTTACAACATACTCAACATAATTAATATTTTTAGTACCACAGAGACTTACAGAACACAGGTTTGTGGGCAATGTCATCTAAAGTAATTCCTCCTTCAGGATTGAACTCAAAACTGCTTGTGAAGTTGTATTTTGCAGTTCCTTCTGCAGAAACCATAACTTTTGCAGAGTCTCCCAGAACCATCTGATTGAATTCTGCACGTATAAAAGTAACTGGAGTTTCTCCTTTAAAACCTTTCTGTTGACAGAAAGATACCACTTTACAATTATACTCAAAGAGAGAATTTTCCTACATATCTGGCAACTCATTTTGACTTGAACTAAACAGTGTTTTCCTAACAAGCTATATATCACAAATACAAAAAGGGTAGATAGAAAGTTGTAACAAATTAAACAAATCTAGTTGTAGCTAACTGCAACATTCTACTCAAATGCCATTACATTCGGAGTTTTTAAAAATAACTTCTGTTATCCACATGGTTATAAAAGTATATTGTGAAATATCTGAAAAAGTGAGAAAAGCACACAGTAAAACAAATTACCTATAGTTTCACTCTAACATGCAAGCACTATTAATATTTTAGAATATATTTTCTAGTGCATTTCTGTGAATACACATATGTGTGTGTGTGTGTGTGTATATATATATATATATATATATATACACACACACATTTATACATACACCTTTTATATATACCTTTTAAAACAAAGTAGAGATCATTCATGAGATCCTGTTTTGGAATGAGCTATCTGACTTCATAATAGTGAATGAATATTTTGCCATTTCATTATTCTTGTAATTTTTAAGTTACCTTATATTGTAGTTTTATTATTTAAATTCAACAATTGAAATTAATCACAAGAGAAACTCTGGAAGAATTCAGAAGAAAAAGACCTGTAGTATAGAAAAACAAAAATCACTTCTTGTTTCACCTGTTAAATGTAGTTGCCAGGTATTTTACACACATAGTGATGTGACCTGCTGATTATATAGTCTAACAAAAAGGAAAATTGAGAAAGAAATGCCATTGAAGGGCAGCCCGGGTGGCTCAGCGGTTTAGCGCTACCTTTGGCCCAGGGTGTGATCCTGAAGACCCAGGATCGAGTCCTACGTCGGGCTCCCTTCATAGAACCTGCTTCTCCCTCTGCCTGTGTCTCTGTCTCTCTCTGTGTCTCTCATGAATAAAAAAAATAAAAAAATAAAAATCTTAAAAAAAAATGCCATTGAAATGTTAAGACCAGCAGGTTCGATGTTTTGGAGGGTGCAAAACCATTCCTCCTGCTGGTGCTCCCAATACATCTTCATGAAACCTGCAGATAGATGTTTGACAGGTAAACTTGAACTCAAAGACAAATATACTTTCAAGAAAAATGAATAAACTAAGAACCTCTCTAATTTCCAAAAATAACTTTACCAAGTCATATCCATCTGTCACAGTGATCTGGACGGGTCTGCCTGTTGATGACATCTGCTCCATAGCAGCACTTGGGCAAAGTCCCCCTGGACTTCTTTGGTCTCTGTAAACATAATGAATCAATCTCTCCTCTCAAGTACCACAGCTGCAGAAGTACCCACATTACATCATAACCAATACTAGGTGAGAACCTAGGAAAATGCCACAGTCCAGCATTGTTTTGTGCCCTTTCCAACCTCTACTGCTGGATTGTACTTTACAGACCTGGTCACAGGAAGGATTCCTTCAGTTTTTATACATATAACCAACTCATGAAGCACAAATCATCACAAGACAAAGAAGAGCAGAAATGGCATCTCCCTTACTTCCCACCCCACCACTACCCCCTACATCTCCCATAGTATTCTTTGGTAGGTTTTTTTTTTTTTTTAATGTGCAAATCTCCCCTCAAAGATGACTTAATCTCTTTTATAAAAATATCTAACAGGAAAAAAACAGCCACATGGAATAATGGTTAGTTCATCAGTAAAAGTTCTGACATATGTCCAATTTAGTCTGAGATATTTTCTAGTTATTTTACAACACTAAAGACATAATTTCAAAAATAAATTGGTGTAAGAGGGATCCCTGGGTGGCGCAGCGGTTTGGCACCTGCCTTTGGCCCAGGGCGCGATCCTGGAGACCCGGGATCGAATCCCACATCGGGCTCCCGGTGCATGGAGCCTGCTTCTCTCTCTGCCTGTGTCTCTGCCTCTCTGTCTCTCTATCATAAATAAAAAAAAAAATAAAAAAATAAAAAAATAAATTGGTGTAAGAAAGATTTTCTACCTCAATTCAAAGTGGAACTTAATGCAATTCAAACGTTTACTGAGGACACACAATGCTATGTCTAGGACTGGTGGTACAAAAAAGGTGATACTTTGCTGTCCGCAGGCTTTATAATTATTGTCTTGTGATGCCCGGGTGGCTCAGGGGTTGAGCGTCTGCCTTTGGCCCAGGGCATGATCCTGGAGTCCTGGGATCGAGTCCCACATTGGGGTCCCTGCATGGAGCCTGCTTCTCCCTCTGCCTATGTTTCTGCTTCTTTCTCTCTGTCTCTCATGAATAAATTTAAAAAATCTTTAAAAAATTATTCTATCTCTTTTTTATTTTTTTTTAAATTTTTTTTTATTATTATTTATTTATGATAGTCATACAGAGAGAGGCAGAGACAAGGCAGAGACACAGGCAGAGGGAGAAGCAGGCTCCATGCAGGGAGCCCGACGTGGGATTCGATCCCGGGTCTCCAGGATCGCGCCCTGGGCCAAAGGCAGGCGCCAAACCGCTGCGCCACCCAGGGATCCCTATTCTATCTCTTCTCAGCTATTCCCTCACTTAAAGTCATCTAAACATCTCAGATCACTTGTTCAACACCATGTCTTCAGGCTCATTCAGGATCTAAGTCACCCTGACAATTTTCTTATCAAATTCACATTAGATTAAGGAGGACACATGATGAGATGAGCACTAGGTGTTATAGTATATATTGGCAAATTGAATTTAAATAAATTAAAAAAAAATTTTAATTCACATTAGAAACGACCTTTTTACATTACTCTCATTTTCATTAGTACCACATGAATTAGGCCTTCACTAGCCTAATTTCTCAGAGCCTGTTTCACCTTCTATAAAAGAGATAATATAACTTCTGATTTTCACATTTGTTGTGAATATCCACTAAAATAGTAAAACTGCTTAAGCTATGAAGTACAATACAAATGGTATTATTAATGTGCACTGCTTTTCCTGAAAGTTCAATTACTCCCTTCAAGACAAGTAATCTCTCATTCATTTTTACAGTCCCTGAGGGCCTGGCACTATGCCTGGTCTTAGCAGGATATTCACTGCATAATGAATGCAAGAAATCTGGCTAGTTGCATTAAGGTCAGGGCGGCAGTATGACCCAGCAATTGCACTGCTGGGGATTTACCCCAAAGATACAGATGCAGTGAAACGCCGGGACACCTGCACCCCAATGTTTATAGCAGCGATGTCCACAATAGCCAAACTGTGGAAGGAGCCTCGGTGTCCATCAAAAGATGATGGATACAGAAGATGTGGTCTATGTATACAAGGGATTATTAGCCATTAGAATCGACGAATACCCACCATTTGCTTCTGCGTGGATGGACCTGGAGGGTATTATGCTGAGTGAAATAGGTCAATCAGAAAAGGACAAACATTATATGGTCTCATTCATTTGGGGAATATAAAAATTAGTGAGAGGGAATAAAGGGAGAGAAAATGAGTGAAAATATCAGTGTGGGTGACAAAACATGAGAGACACGTAACTCTGGGAAATGAACAAGGGGTAGTGGAAGGGGAGGTGGGCGGGGGGGCGAGGTGACTGGGTGACGGGCACTGAAGGGGGCCTTTGGCGGGATGAGCACTGGGTTATATGCTTTATGTTGGCAAATTGAACTCCAATTTAAAAAAATTTTTTAAAGGTCCAGGCGGCGGGGGCGGGCTCTTGTTGCTCCCAAGAAGCACCCATTCCTTGTCATATTGCTCATAAGAGAATGCAAGGGAGGGGCACCTGGCTGGCTCAGTGGGTGGGGCATGAGACTCTTGCTCTCGGGGTTGTGAGTTCAAGACCCACGTTGCGTGCAGCGATTACTTAAAAGCAAAATCTTTAAGACGAAAGAAAATGCAAGGGAACAGTCACACCAGAAACAGGTTTGACGACGGATACGATGGGATGGGCGGGTGTCGTCTGGGGACAGCGGAGCGGTAGGGAGCTACTTCCGGGTATCTGGGGCAAAGCGAGAAGGGGCTCTAAGCCCGGCCTCAGGTGGGAGGCCTGGGATGGGCCGGCGCAGCGGCCAGCGGGGTGGGTGGCGTTTAGGTCTGTACCTCAGTGCACTGCGCTGGGACGCGGCCTAGCTGAAGAGACTGAGGTGACCGGCGTGGTCGCAGAGCCACGGGGGGGAGCCCGGGAGTAGAGGGTTCCCTGAGCAGCTATAGCCACGTCTTACCTGAGGAAGCCGCAAACGCCTTGGCGTAACTGTAGCAACTACCTACCTCTCGCGAGAATTTAGTTCCCAAGCAATCACCACAAAGCTTATCCCAAGACTCGCGATAAAGTTTTAGGGGCGGGAAACAGAGCTGGGGGCGGTGGGGGTGGGTTTCTGCGCTTGGGCTCTGGGAATTGCGTGCTGGGGCCGCCTGGTCCTGCCTGGGATCGCCTCGTCCGTGGGTGCAAATTTGCATCCACAGGAGCCTAAAGTTTTCCAACTTTTGAGTTTGTTTTCTCGACCCCTTTCCTTCAATATCCTTACATAAATAGAAGAAAAACCAAGAGGACATTTACTTAAAAGCGTTTATTGCATGGTTTTGAAAACAGGTCATTTAAATCTTTCTCCATGAAAAATGCAGATGATAGGGGCGCCTGGGTGGCTCAGTGGTTGAGCATCTGCCTTTGGCTCAGTTCGTGATCCCGAGGTCCTGGGATCGAGTCCCACATCGGGCTCCTTGCAGGGAGCCTGCTTCTCCCTCTGCCTGTGTCTCTGCCTGTGTCTCTCATGAATAAATAAATAAATAAAAATCTTAAAAAAAAAAAAAAAAGAAAAATGCAGATGATAGTATTTTAAAAATGACCCTCTATATGAAATAAAAGATACTGTATGATTTTAGTCATATGTGGAATTTAAGAAACAGCAGATGAAATAGAGGATTAAAAAAAAAAAGCAAACCATAAAAGACTCAACTGTACAGAACGCGCTGAAGGTTGCTGGAGGGGAGAGTGGCAGGGGGGGAATGGGTAAAATAGGTTAGTGGGTAGTGGGTATTGAGAAGTACACATGTGAAGATGAGCACTGGGTGTTCCATATAAGTGATGAAGCACTAAAATCCTACACCTGAAACTAACGTTACACTGTATGTTAACTAACTAGAATTTAAATAAAAACTTGAAAAATAAACTTGGAAAAAAAAATAAAAGTGAGCCTCTCACGTACTGTTGGTGAAACTGCAAAACAATCATACTTCCAGTGTTCAATATTTATACAATGAACAGATTTGAAGGATATGATATTAATCCAAAATTTTAATACATTTCAAGCTCAACATTAGGATTTTGGAATAGTAAAATAGCAAAAACGTGGAAACAACCCAGTGTCCATCAATGTTAGGGTAGATGAATAAATTGACATAGGCACAAAATAGCATATTACAAAGCAGTCTAAATGAATGAACTATAGTTATCATATGAATGAATCTTAGCAACATACATACTTTATGTATGTATGGGGGAGAGGGTGGCTTAAACCATGGAAGTTTATTTTCTCACAGTTCTGGAAGCTAGAAGTGCAAGATCAAGGCTTTGCCTGATTAGGTTTCTGGTGAGAGCACTTCCTGGTTTGCAGTCTGCCAACTTCTTGGTGTGTTCTCACATGGCCTTTCCTCAGTGTGTGCGCACACAGAATTTTCTGGTATCTCCTCTTATAAGGGTACTCATCCTATCAGATCATGACTGCACTCTTATTAAGGTTTATTAAACCTTTATTACTTCTTTACTGCAGATTAGACACAATGAAGATTACAGCTTCTACATATGAGCTTTAGGGAGACACAGACATTGAGTCCATAACAGAAGGGAGTAAAGTATCCTAGGTGAAGCTGAAATGGCAAGCTTCAAAATGTCAAAACTCTGTTATGTCACAATGGAAACTAAAACTCTAATGATCCATGTTTATTAATATACATACTTTCAAGTGTTGCAATGTTAAGAGCCAGCTTGAAGGGCCTCCCACTGGCCAAATCAGAGACAATTGGGGCATCAAAATAAACAATAATAATGGATTACAATCCATTGAGTAAAACAGGAATCTATAGGTTCACACTGATGTAAATAAATGGAGAGAAAGAAAAGCTCAAATAGTAAAATGCTAATCCAAAAAAAAGCAGAGGAAATGATGGAAATAGAGAACTACCTTTGGCACCCATTACAGAGATGGATGATTCAGGCAGGGTCTTCAGTGGATACTGAAGGCTGGTGGGAGGAAGTTTGAGGAGAAGAGGATATTGGCATTATTTTGGAGTACTAATCAATTACAATGGAGAAATGGTAAAATGAAGAAACCAACAAGATCATGTGATTAAGGTTAATCACCAGGGTTGGGAGGAGTCTACACTGCATGCCTCCTGTTGGTATTCACTGGGAAAAGCAATGCATCATTTTGTGGTATTCCTGCTATCAGGTTGTAGGCCATCCTACAAATAAGTAAAAATAAATGCTGTACTCTTTGAAACTGTTACAGACATAAAGATGGGGAACTATTCCAAATTAAAGGAATCTGAAGATACATGACAACTAAATGCAAAATGTATTCCTATTTGGTATTTTGGACCAGAGAAGAGACATTGTTGGGAAAATTTGAATGGGCTCTATGGATTGGATGGTACTGTACCAAAATTGATTTCGATTTGGAAGGTTGTTTTTGTGTACGAGACTGCCCCTATTTAGGGGAAAATACACAACAGAGTGTTTAGGAGTCATAGAACATCATGTCTATAGTTTGCTCTGTCAACCCTCAAAATGTCCAGAAAAAATAAAAGAACGTATGCATGTGCATATGCACACACATATAAAGTGAGCAATGAAGCAATAAAATGTTAACTATATGAGAATCTGGGTGAAAATGACATGGAAATTCTTTGCACTGTTTTTGGCAACTTTTCTGTACATTTGCAATTATTTCAAAACAAGTTATGACACACACACATACCACATCCATGGAAACATGAGGATACAGAATAACCAGAGCCAAATTTTAAAAATAAATTTTATTTCTGCTATAAACATATTAAAATTATAAAAATTAAGATCTTTTAAGGTTGCAGTATATATGTAATAAAAAAAAAAAAAAGTAGACCTATGAAACTATTGAGTAAGGCATTGCTCTCTGAATTTTTTTCCCAGGTGAGGGCTGTGAGTAAATTTGCATCGAGACAGCCATCCTATTTTGCTCATGAAATATTTTTTTACCTAATAAGTGAGGGTTAGGGGCAAGTCTTTGCTTGGGAACTGTTCTAAATCACTCATGATGCCTCAGCAAAAAAGGATAAGTAACAGGTGTCACTTCCTTAAACGTAATTAATCATTGTCACGAGACAATGACACTGTAGAGGGCCTGAGGGCAAAACCTTGTGTTGTAGTTGTTTTATTCTCCTGGAGGACTTAGCAGTAGCCACTCTGAATTTCCTATAGTCCTTACAAAGAAAGGCATTCAAATGTTTTTTGACTGATTTAAAACATCAACCTCATAATAAAACATGGAAAAGACCGTCTTTAATACAATGGTACTGAGAGTCAGAATTAAATCATCTGCATATACAAGCCAATTTGGGGGCAAAAAGAAGCTCTAATATCTGATAAAAAAATTTCAAAGGTTTCAAAGACCTCCACACTAAATGACTCACTATCCCAACAAATTCCTTTCTTGTTACTCCAAAACCATTTTCTAATCAGCTAATCTATTATTTACAATTTATTGCCAATAGCATGCAATAATACAATCAAATATATTGCTTGCTCACCTTCAAGTTGACTTAGAGTCAATACCATCACTATCAACATCCCAGATGGATTTTTTGAAGAAATTGACAAGTTGATTCTAAAATTTGCATGGAAATGCAAAAGAGCCAAAATAGCCAACACAATCTTGAAAAAGAACATAGCTGGAGGACTTATACTTCGCAATTTCTAACTTCTACAAAGTTAGAGTTATCAAATAATTAAGTATAGCTTAATCAAGGCATAAGGATAAATGTATAGACAAATGGAATGGAAGTGAGAATTCAGAAATAAAACTTTGTATTTATGGTCCATGAATTCTGGCAAGAGTGCCATGACCATTCAATGGGGAAAGAACGGTCTTTTCAACAGATAATGATAGGGCAATCATATATGCAAAATGAAGAAACTGGACACCTACTTCACCATATATAAAAATGAACTAAAAATGTCAAAGACCTAAATGAAAGAGCTAACACCATAAAAATACTAGAAGACAACATATGGGTAAATCATGTTAAGCCTTCATTAATTAGATAACGATTTCTTTAACGTGACACTGAAAGCACAAGTGGCCAAAGAACAGAAAAATTGGACTTCATCAGAATTTTAAAGTTTTGTACATTAAAGGAGATCATCAAGAAAGTTAAAAAGGAGTATCTGGGGCAGCCCCAGTGGCGCAGTGGTTTGTCGCCACCTGCAGCCCGGGGTGTGATCCTGGAGACCCGGGATTGGGTCCCACGTTGGGCTCCCTGCATGAGGCCTGCTTCTCCCTCTGCCTGTGTCTCTACCTCTCTCTGGGTCTCTATGAATGAACAAAAAAACAAAAAAACAACAACAAAAAAAGGAGTATCTGGTAGGCTCAGTCAGTAGGGCATGCAACTCTTGATCTTGGGGTTCTGAGTTTGAAAACCATGTTGGGCATAGATTACTTAAAAAAATTTTTTTAAAAGAGTAAAAAGGCAATCCACAGAATAGGAGAAAATATTTATAAATCTGTATTTAGTGGCTGTATCATTCATTTTTTTGTGTTTATGTTTTTCTATCTTAAAAAACTTTTCTGACTGGAAAGTGACTTCGTCCTCCCTGGTAAGCTCATTCACAGAGAATGCAAAGGTCCCAGCAAGGAGCATGCCTTTAACCAAACCAGTCATACCTCCTATATCAGGCCTTCACCCCAGGAGGCTATAATTATTCTGCCTTAATTATCCCAGGGCCAGTTATGAGGACATTAGAGACTACCCAACTAGCCCAAATACTACCAAAACTATTCAAACTAGCTGATACTGAACTGTTTATCCTTTCCTGCTTTGCCTTTCCAGAAACCCCAATAAAGATCATGGCCTAAGCATTCCCCTGGGCCTCCAGACTGCCCTGGAGTCTTTACCATGTGGCCCAGTGAGTGCAGTACCTCTTGCCTCTAGGATGTTTGAATATAATAGTTTTCCTGACCCTCTCCTGTGTCTCCTCTTGTGGCTGCACCTAATCTGATAATTTCATACTAGAGAACAAAAATCATATCTGATAAGGGTCTTCCATACAAAATATATAAATAACCCTTACAACTCAGTAATACAGAGATAAATAACCCAATTTTTAAATGGACAAAGTACTAATACTTTTGTCAAGACATTTTTCCAAAGAAGATATGCAAATAGCCAATAAGCACAAGAAAATAAGTCATTAAGAAAATGCACAACAAAGCCACAAGGAGAGGTCACTTCACATCAACTAGAATGGCTGTAATCAAAGAGAGATAGTGATAGTGTCGGGTTAGGATGAAGAGAAACTGGAAGCTGGGTTCACTGAGGGGTAGGACTGTAAAATGGTGCAGCTGTTTTGGAAAATAGTTTGGCAGATCCTCAAAAAGTTAAACATAAGGGTACTTTATGATCCAGCAACTCCACTCCTAGTTCTAAAGCCAAGGGAACTGAAAACACATGTCCACACAAAAACCTGTACATGAATGTTCACAGCAGCATTAATCATAATGGACAAAAGGTAAAAACCACCTAAATGCCCATCAACTGATGCATGGACAAAAAAATGTATATCCTTATAGTGGACTCTTCAGCCATAAAACAAAATGAAGTACTGACTCACCTACAACACAGATGAACCTTAAAAACACTATGCTAATTGAATGAAACCAAACACAAAGGGCCACATACTAAATGATTCCATTCATATGAAAAGTCCAAAATAGGCAAATTCATAGAAACAGAAAGATTAGTGATTGCTAGGAGATGGACAAGAGGAAGTAGAATGAGGAGTGACTACTGGTAGGCCTAATGTTTCTTTTTGGACGATGAAAATACTCAAAATTGATTATGATGATGATCGCAGAAATTTGTGAATATGCTAAAAACCACTGAAGTGTACATACACTTTAAAAAGGTGAATGGTATAGGACTTATTTCTCAATTTTCAAAGTTTAAAAATATATTGCTCCTATCTTTTTCTTTCCTTAATACCTTATCCTGACTTCTGGTGTTTACCAAAGCCCATCACTGTTACTTTTTCAAAATCCACATCAAACTGGAACTTTTTCAATAAAACTATAAAAAAGTAATTAACATCCATCCCATTATCCTGTCCATGTTGTACATAGGTCTACCTCTCTTGGAGTAAGGTTGTACAGTTGTACACAGGTCTCTACAGTTGTACATAGGTCTACCTCTCTTAGTATATGTGCTGCCAAAGCGATCACAGGTCTACCTCTCTTAGAGTAAGGTTGTATCTTATGCCACCTTACATGCCCCTTAGTATTTACACAAAACTAATGTTCTTTGAATTATAATTGATATTTACTATTCTCAATTCTTAGTACAGTCGTTCGCCAAATCTATTAAATTTCTGCTTTGTGTTGGGGAGCTTCACACAAAGAACAAACAGGGTCTCATCCTCAGCAGAATTTATAATCTAATATTTACAATTTTTTGTATCGTAACTTTTGTTTAGAACCCCCTAGTATATTTAAAACCTCCTTTTGTATTTCTGATTACCCATTATAATGCTCAATATACTCAATAAGTAATTGCTCAGTAGTGGGGATAAACCAATGAGTTTTGTAATGATACGGCTACATCACTAACTGAGCTCCTGAACTACTACTCCAAAGAGCTAGCATCCAATTTTCCCAGAGATACTATAAGTTTCATTCACTAATTGAGTACCTCCTGTATGTCAAGCTTCACTTTCTTGAATCATGATTAAATTGCAACTAATTTTTAAAGTTTTTCTTTTTTTTAAACCAAGGGCCAATAAAGACCCTTAGGGGAGTTTTAGTAGACATAAAAGTAGGCTATATATTATTTATATTTATGCATATAAACATATAATCCCTTTAAAAAGTTGCTACAGAAAAAAAAAAAGTTGCTACAGGAATACTCATCCTTTTTCCACGTCAAAGTTTAGCATTTATAAATATAGAATGACAATTTATGTAAAATAAGATGCAAATTACTCTTACAGGTTAAAGAGCTGAATCTTTAAAAAAGTAATACAGTTTTGACGTACTACCAACTATAACTGTCCAATGGACCTACTAAGGTTTTGGAACTTAGTGAACTTTGGAACTTTTTGAAAACTAAAAGTTTTCAGCAACTTTTTCTTTTATTCAGCTTTATTACACAGAATTAGAGATTGTTGTGATATTTATTTATTTTTTTGTGATTTTTATTTAATTTGGGATTCTGATTAGAATAAGAACAGTGAAAATTATGCCTTATAAACATTGCATTATTACTACCATCATTGTGATATTGCTTCACACTGATTGTAGAGGAAAAAAAATAAGAATTAAGGCAATAACCACATGTGCAAACCAAGCACAATACCCTGACACAGTCCTTAGTAAAAAGCTCTTTTGGTTAGGTGATGGTTGATATTGCTGCATGCAGATCAGTCATTGAAGGATATGCTTCATTTATTTAGAAAATCTCTCCTACTGGCCCACGATAGCCAGAAGAAGCTTTCGGTAATCTCCACTTGTGTCACTTGCAATCATTGTGCCCAGGGTCTTCTGATACATCTGACTGAACGTCTGTTTTATTTGTACAAGATCAATCTGCATGCAAGAGATGATATTTTTGATGTTAGAAAAAAGCTGTTAAAAGGAAACTGATATTTATTAGAATTATTCTTTATTTTTATTTTATTTTTTTAAAAAGATTTTATGTATTTATTCATAGAGAGAGAGAGGCAGAAACACAGGCAGAGGGAGAAGCAGGCTCCATGCAGGGAGCCCGACGTGGGACCCGATCCCAGGTCTCCAGGACCACACCCCAGGCTGCAGGCAGCACCAAACCGCTGCGCCACCGAGGCTGCCCAGAATTATTCTTTAATAGTGAAAAGAACCTAATTCTAAATCAAAGCAGAGGGGGCGGAAAACACCAAGTGACTGACATTTAAGAGCTAGCATTCTTACCACTGCTAGCATCACCCAGGGAAGGGCTAATTCACTGTTGTGTAAAGATACTATGAATAAGGGTAGTACTAGTTTCATCTATTATCCCCAAAATATTGGTCAGTTAAAAACCATTAAAAAGGGACACCAGGGTGGCTGAGTGGTTGAACGTCTGCCTTTGGCTCAGGTCATGATCATCCAAGGATCCTGGGATCCAGTCCTGCATCGGGCTCCCCACAGGGAGCCTACTTAGGCCTCTGCCTCTCTGTGTCTTTCATGAGTAAATAAAATCTTAAAAATAAATAAATAAATAAATAAATAAATAAATAAATACCACATAAAAAATTGATAGGATGGTTACTCTCAAAAACACAAAAAATAACAAGTGTCTGCAAGGATGTGGAGAGACAGGAATCCTTGTGTGTTGCTGGCAGGAATGTAAAACAGGGCAGCTGCTGTAGAAAAGGTTTGGTGACTCCCAAAAAAGTTAAAATATAACTACCATATATATGAAATAGCAGTTCCACTTCCAGGTATATACACATACGAAAAAACAAGGACTTGAAAGCAAGAACTCAAGCAAATATATGTACAACTATGTTTACAATAGCCAAAAAGTGAAAGCAACCCTAGTGTCTATTGACAGATTTATTCATCTACAGATGGTGGTGTATACATACAATGGTACATTATTTAGCCTTAAAAAAGAAATTCTGACACATGCTACAACCATGGATGAATACTGAAAATGTTATGCTAAGTGAAATAAGCCACTCACAAATGGATAAATATTGTATGATTCCATTTATCCAAGGTACCTAGAGTAGTCAAATTCATAGGAAGAGAAAGCAGAATGTTGCCAGGGGCTGGGGAGAAAGGAGAATGGTGAATTATTATATAATGAGTTTGGATTTTCAGTTTTACAAGGTGAAAAAGTTGTGGTGGTAATGATTGTACAACAATGTTAATGTACTTAATTTAAGCCACTGGAATGCATACTTCAAAATGGTTAAAATGTTAAGTTTTAGGTTGTGTATATTTTATGCTTTAAAGAAAAGATTGTGCTTAGGAAATTTAGGTCTAAGTACAAATTAGGTTTTTTAAAAACACCGTATGATGGTGATCCTTTAAAAATGATTTACCTTCTCTACTCTAATTTAGTAGCATGTTTTCTTTTAAAAAGAAGCCCAATAAATATATAAAGTCAAAGAAAGGAAAACATTTGAGGTATATTTAGGTAAAGAGAAAAAGATAAATTTTTAAAACGTGTTTTATAATTAAAAAGCATGCTAAATTTCAAGAATTTTATCCAATAGGATTAATCTTTCATATAACTTTTTACATTAGCAAAATAAAAAAGATAAACACTTTCCAACTTAGCATAAATCAGTATTCTCTGCAGACCTTCTCAAGTAGGAAAATCTCTTGGCACTGGACATTCGGAGACACAGTGGTCTGTTTCACTAACCCAATCCTCTCGCACAGGATGAATAGAGTAAACACTACTTTACACAGCTTCTACTAGCAGTGCTAAAGTGAGCTCTTTCTGAACACCATTCCTAATGACCAGCTGAGGAACTTTTAGGAAATGAACATTCAAAATAAAGTAAGATCAGGGGTGCCTGGGTGGCTCAGTCAGTTAAGCATCCTAACTCTTGATTTCAGCCCAGGTCACAATCCTAGGATTCTGAGATCAAGCCCTGCAAGGGTTCGTACTCAGGAGGAGTACGAGGTTTAAAGGCTCTCTCCCTCCATCTCTCCCCCAACTTGTGTGCTCTTTCTCTCTCAAATAAATAAATAAATCTTAAAAAAAAAAAAAAAAAAAGAAAAGAAAATCAAGTAGGATCAGACAAGAAAAGATAGCCTCACCTCACTTCGAGTGACCACAATCCTGACCAGGGTGGAGTCATCTGTGCCAGCACCTTTCATAGAATAGTAGAGCCTCTCAGCAAAGAAGGCGGGGCGGTTCAGGGCACATTGCACTGCAAATTAGAGATACTTTACACATGATGCCTTAACAAAGGTATCCATGCTCCAGCTTCATTTATCACTTTTAGCTGCCTTTGATCCTTATCATCTCAGAAATCTTGATTTTTCTCAGCATCCATCTATCTTTCTAGCTGTCAGACAGGTTACCTTTCATTCTAGAGGATTCCCTTTAGCCAATAAATCCCATTATTTTTTCCCTCCATCGATGTAATACCTTAGATTCCTTACATTTTCCCCCCCTTCAAGTGAAAAAATACATAGCAACTGAATCCTGGTAATATTTTATGTAAAAGAAATAATAACTGAAATCTGAGTTCTTGATGTCAAATATATCATTTGGGTGACAGAAGGATAAGAGATATATTCTAATATAAAAAACAGATGTGAGGGCAGCCCAGGCGGCTTAGTGGTTTAGCTTTAGCGCTGCCTTCAGCCCAGGGTGTGGTCCTGGAGTCCTGGGATGGAGTCCCACGTCAGGCTCCCCTGCATGGAATCTGCTTATCTCTCTGCCTGTGTCTGTGCCTCCTCTCTCTCATGAATAAATAAATAAATAAAATCTTAAAAAAAAAAAACAAAAAACAGATGTGAGCCAAAATTTGAAAATGTTAATAAGTCTGATACGTTTTCTTTCTGGAAAATTAACTTAGCAGAGTCTCTTCCTGCAGATGGCAGAGATACACTAACTGTACATTATTGCTTTAACTACAATTACTATAGTAATATTTATAGGACACTCAACTAATAACAATGTGTTACTAATAACTCTCTTTAGTCATATATTCTCCATAAGAATTAAACTTCCATTTCTTTGGACATCTCAAAGAACACCAGAAACTGGAGTTTTTTATTTCTAAGGGAAAAGAGTCTCAATGGACTGAAAATTTGAAAGATCAGTTTTTTGGGGGGCACTGGCTGGCTCAGTCAGTGGAGCATGTGACTTGATCTCGGAGTTGTGAGTTCAAACCATATGTTGGGTGGAAAGATTATAAATAAACTAAAAAAAAAAAAAGTGTTTTTTTTTTTTGTGGGGACACCTGGGTGTCTCAGTCAGTTAAGCACCTGCCTTTAGTTCAAGTCATGATCCCAGGGTGTTGGGACTGAGCCCCATATTGGGCTCCCTGCTCAGTAGGGAGTCTGCCTCTCCCTCTGTCCTTCCCCCTGCTCAGGCTCTCTTGTTAAATAAATAAATAAATATTTTTTAAAGGTGTTTTTTTGGGAGCTCAAAATGAGGCTTTGTATGGTGGCACTTGTAGTTCTTTAGGGCTTTCCCATTCACTTTAATGGAAATGTTATATCTGCTGTAATTCTTGCTTAGTCCTCTTGAAGGGCATACAGAATAAAGACCAAATAATTCCAAAACAATCCTTTTTGATCACACCACCATCATTCATAGGGAACTGTATATAAAAACATAGGATTAGTTCTGCCTAAGCAGATTCCCAGGAGGCTATAGCTATATTAATTATCATCACTTAATGGTAACAACTATTCAAAGCCTCATTCATCTACAAATAAAATAAATGCAAAACATAAAAGTATCTTACAGATAGTCTTTAAACCACTTTCGACATTTCCAGAAAATTCACGGGCAACACTACTTAGCAAATCTCGATTAGCCACCTGCAAACAAAAAGTACAAGGGTTAAAATATTTTCACAACTTAAAACTGAAACCAAACCTTTAAAAGAAAAGTTCATACCCTGGAATAAGCCTCCACAGTAGCTTTCAGCTGAGGAAAGCTTCTTGTGGCAAGAATCATGTTAAAGCAAGATTCATCTGTCCCAAGTCTCCCCTCACCAGCTTGATAGAGACGTTGAGCATCTTCCTGAGCCAACTGGTGGTTAACATTTTGGTTCTCATCACGATTTCCCTGCAACAGAGGAAGGCAGGAATTGGAAAATATGATACAAGTTCTATTAAAAAATTTTTAACAATGTAGTCACTTTTGGACTTAAAGGGACAATTTGTTAGAGATTAATGCATAAAGTTTGCCATGCATATCTTCATTTCCAAAGAACCTATACTAGTGTAACTAGTACTTTATTATACCACCGACTATGGAGTTTATAATATTTGATCATGGTTTAATGAGGTTATATTAAAATGAGAGGTTTTCAGGGCATTAAAGACAGACTTAAACCAGAAAAGTTTCTGTAAAAATTTATATACATACATACATATATATATACACACACACAGATATATATAACCCCTCCCCCACACAAAAAGAAAAACTTCTCTACTAGGAGATATAAACTCTCACTCAAATGAAGAAATTATAATCCTCCTTAGCTGGGATTTAAGATCAATATGCAGTATACTGAGTTCCACTTTGTATTCATTCATGCAGCTAAAAGGTATAGGGCACTTGTTTTGTGTGAGGCTGTATTAGTCAGGGTTCTCCAGAGAAAGTGAACCAACAGGATGTGCTAGGTGGTAGGGACACAAGAAAGACAAGGTCCCTGCCCTCAAAGGATTTAGATCATATGTAATATGGAAGCTTCATGAATCTCCTTTCCTTTAGCCAAGTGTAGTCTTAATATATAAGTTTTATTTTAAATACATAACAAAAATGACACATAAGCTTTTTAGAAAAAGCTGTAAATAACTCCAGTTCTGCTGGACTGTGCCAATTTGTGTATCAAACTTTTCCCTGGGAAGGGAAAGGGGAAGGAGAGAGCCAGAGAGGAAGCTCTAGGCCAGAACGAGAGTAAAGCTCACATGGGCATTTGGTTTCTCTCAAAAATAGAAACACAAACCCAAAAGAAGGAAAGGCTGCCCTCTAGAGTCTCTGTGTCTGTCTGAGGAACAAAATGGAAAGGTATTCCTTGAAGGTGAGACGCTGTATTCTGAGGAGTACTGGGCAGAAGAAATATGCAGAAGCATATTCTAAATGGAAGACTAAAGAGAGCACATGAAAAGATGTTCAGGAAAAGCTTCCCAGATGACTGCCTGCCTTTGGACTCAGACACACAACACCAGTAGCATTTTCCTGGGAAGCCATTCCTCTGCTCACTCCCTGTAAGAGGTCCCTTTACTTTGTAAAGTAGCTGGGCCTTGAATTCTGCATAAAGAGACTCAGCACCTCATAAAAAGTCTGAATAATCATTTTTTAATGTTAAGTCTCTGTTCCTGCTTTTGTTGTCTTGTTATTGTTTTTAAATGCTAATCTACTCCCTTATTCTGTTATTCCACGGTGGGGAAACTGTTTCTTCCCACCCATTTGCTTTATTTTCTCATTTCCACATCCACTAACTGCTGCACACGGTTCTTGGCAACTATCTCCCTTTGCTCTGAACAGCCGCCTCTATTTTCAGATCCCTCCAGAGTGTCCAACCTTGTGACTAGCAAGATAGCCAATAACTCCTGATACTGAACCAGTGTGCTGGTCTTCAAATAAACCATCATCTCATTCTGTGTGTTTAATATCATCCCAAATACTCTATTTGGAGAGTTTTCTGTCACTGCTCCAGCACATCTGGGAAATCAGAATAAGGGATGGTGCTAATCACAACATCACTATGAAGTGTGAGAAATGTTTCTGCACTTCTATCTCTCCTCACAGTTTCCACCTCCTATAGCACTTCCATAGCAGTCCTGCATATTTTCAACTGATGGTCCAATTTAACTGACAGTACAATGCTAAGCTTAGAAGTACAAGATTCTTCCCAGCCTAAAATACAGAGCCTCAACTTGATTTCTGATTCCATATACCTCTAAAGAGGTTAATTTCTAATCTCTTACAAAAGCCAGATCTGCATAAATAAATCTCAATTGTGACTACAAAGAAATTTGTACATTGGAGTCTGTGTTAAGAATTCCTAAAGATGGCAACATTCCAAGTACGCTAAATACTAAAAAGAGTAAATAATGCTCATTGATAGCAGAAAGAATGTTCCCTCCATCAACATATATTCATGCTATACTCACCTGGCACATGGATACAAGTAAACGTTCAAAATGCCCTGATGTGTCTGACCTAATGTCCTTTTCAAGGTCTCGTCCAAATTCTGATTGATAACATCTGACAATCTCTCGGATTTCCTGATTTGTTCTTGTGCACAAAATTTCAATCAATACACGTTCCTGAGTTCCTGCTCCCTATGTGAAATGAAGAAAGGAAGAATTATACAAAAGAAAACCACAGGGCGCGATCCTGGGGTCCCGGGATCAAGTCCCGCGTTGGGCTCCCGGCGTGGAACCTGCTTCTTCCTCTGCTTGTGTCTCTGCCTCTCTCTCTCTCTCTCTCTCTATCATAAATAAATAAAATATTTTTAAAAAAAAAAGAAAACCAAAAATCACTGGAAGTAATTAAATCTTACTATTCTATCAAATATTTCTTTGGCCTCCAGACCTAAAAAGCTCTATATATTCAGATGATATAATGTATTGATTTAGCTGTACATTCAAAGCTGCCATAATTTGTGGGGTTTAACATTTGAAATAGGATAAAATATACAAAGTAAATGATATACAGTACCTTCATTGCATTCCGTAAACTCCAGGCATCATAATATGTAGATGGCATGAATAGGGCAAGGATCAGTTCTTCCATATTTCCACTTAACTCTGATTTAAGGTCTTTGATTAAATCCTGTTTAATTACAAATACAAACTAAGTATGAGTGCTCTCCAAATTTTGTTGCTTAAATTTTTAAAGAAAAATATGGAAAAATGGAATCAAATTGCTTTATGAAAACCTAAATTTCAAATCTGAATAGCATATACTAGAAACAAGTAAATATATACATTTAAAGTTTGTTACACTTTAGATGTATTTTTTTAAATTTGAAATCAGTTAATTAACATAGTGTATTACTAGTTTCAGAGGTAGAGTTTAGTGATTCATCAGTTGCATCTAACACCCAGTGCTCATTACATCAAGTGCCTTTCTTAATGTTCATCACCCAGTTACCCCAGTTCATCCCCCTGGGGGCCTCTCCTTGAGCAACCCTCAGTTTGTTTCTACAGTTAGAGTCTTCTATGGTTTGACTCCCTTTCTGATTTCATCTTATTTTATTTTGCCCTCCCTGTAACTATGTTCACCTGTTCTGTTTCTTAAAGTCTACATATGAGTGGGGCACCTGGGTGGTACAGTGGTTGAGCATCTGCCTTTGGCTCAACTCATGATCCTGGGGTCCTGGAATCGAGTCCCACATCAGGCTCCCCATTCTCTCTCTGCCTATGTCTCTGCCTCTCTGTCTCTCATGAATAACTTTTTTAAAAAGCCTACATATGAATGAAATCATATGGTATTTGCCTTTCTCTGATTGACCTTCTAGTTCCATTCATGTCATTGCAAATGTTAAGGTTTCATTCTTTTTGATGGCCAATACTCCATTGTATATATACATATATACACAAACACTCCACATCTTCTTTATCCATTTATCCATCAATGGATATCTAGGCTCTTTCCATATTTTGGCTATCGTGGACATTGTTGCTATAAACACTGGGGTTCAGGTGCCCTTTGGAGTCACTACATCACATTTGTATCCTTTGGAGAATACCTAATAGTGCAATTGCTGGGTTGTAGGGTAGCTCTATTTTAAACTTTTTGAGGGAAAAATAGGAAACTCCATACTGTTTTCCAGACTGGCCATACTAGTTTGCATTCCCACCAACAGTGTAAGAGGGTTCCCCTTTCTCTACATCCCTGCCAACATTTCAAGGCCCAACTCAGGGCTCAATCCCAGGATCCTGAGATTGTGACCTGAGCAGAAGTCAAGAGTCAGCCACTTAACTGACTGAGCAATCCAGGTGCCCCTCAAGCAGACATATATTATTCATCTACCAATAAGCATTTTAAAAAAAAGATTTTATTTATTAATTCATGTGAGACACAGAGACATAGGCAGAGGGAGAAACACGCTCCCCCACAAGGAGCTTGATGTGGGACTGGATCCCAGACCCCGGGATCATGCTCTGAGCTGAAGGCAGATACTTAACCGTAGAGCCACCCAGGTGTCCCTACCAATAAGCACTTAATAATAGATACCTACTATCCTTCTACCACTATACCAGGTACAAAAACAGACACGTGAGGGGATCCCTGGGTGGCTCAGTGGTTTAGCGCCTGCCCTTTGGCCCAGGGCGTGATCCTGGAGTCCTAGGATCGAGTCCCACGTCAGGCTCCCGGCATGGAGCCTGCTTCTCCCTCTGCCTGTGTCTCTGCCTCTTTCTCTCTCTCTCTCTCTGTGTCTCCCTGATGAATAAATAAATAAAATCTTAAAAAAAAAAAAAAAGACGTGAAATAAAGAATATAACAAAATGATAAACAGATATTTACTTAGTATAAGATACTGTTCTTGTTCTACTGTGTTCTTATTTGGAAAGATAAACATCTAAAAAGAGATAATATAAGGCAACTCCAGCACCAGATGAGTAAGTGACATAAATAAACAGCAGAAAAAGCTGGAACAGGAGAAGTTAAAAGTGGGCCAGAGAACTTAGAGAAAGCTCCTAGCCCAAACCCTGAAGAGTATGTAAAAATTAGCAGGCAAATAGGAAAAAGAAAGATATTTCAGGCAAGAGGGAGGAACACAGATGAGAAAAAGAAACATGGTTCCCAGTCTTGGCTATGCATTAAAATTATCTGTGGAATTTTTTTTTTAAAGATTTATTTATTTATTTTTGATAGAGAGAGAGAGAGGCAGAGACACAGGAGGAGGGAGAAGCAGGCTCCATGCCAGGAGCCTGACGTGGGACTCGATCTCGGGACTCCAGGATTGTGCCCTGGACCAAAGGCAGGTGCTAAACCACTGAGCCACCCAGAGATCCCCACTGTGGAATTTTTCTTAAAAAAAAAAAAAAAAAAAATCCAAGTAAGCCACAAAAAACACATTAATGTAGAGGGCAAATATTCATATTCTGCATGTGTTCTTAGGTTTGAAATGGGATTATGATGTTCAGCTAAGGTTGAGAGAATCACTAGTGTGAGGCAAGAATGAGCAAAGCTTGTTTAATGAAGCAGTAAGAATAACCAATTTTGTTAGAGGGGAATGTTCTCACAGATGAGTGAGTCAGAGTTGTAATAATACTCTTGTGTTACTGCCCTAAAGACCAAGCTAAAGAATGTGGATTTGATTCTGCATGCTGCGAGGAACCACTAGAAGTTTTTATGCAAGAAGATGGCACTGAAATGACAACTACCAGCAGTATGGACTGTGATGACCGAGCCTATAGATAAAAAATTTATGCTACCAGAACACTTAGATAAGAAGTAATAAAGGCTTAGACTTGAGTGGTGGATTTGAGATAGAAGACATTTTAAAAGAACCCTTCCACATATTACATCAATGAGATATAATCAATAACTGGATGCTAAGACAAAACAGTGGCTGGCATACAGTAGGCACTGAGTAAGTACTCACAGGCTAATTGATAAAGAAGAATGTGGAATCAAGAACTCCACAACAAATGATATTTGTATTAATTAATAGGAAGCCAACAAATGATATTTGTATTAATTAATAGAGAAAAGGTGGCTGAGGGTTAAAAAAAAAAAAAACAGCCTGTGAATTTAGTTTTAATGATATAGGAAAAAATTTAGGAGAGCATAGCACAGGTTATAAATGAACTAAAGAGATTCATAATATGGAAAATATTTTTCTTTGAGAAGCAAGCCTGATGTTGAACCCTGAGGAAATCAAGAGTTTGTATCACTTAATCAGCTTTAAGACTAAAGAAGTGGACCTGGGCCAGGCAGCAAGAATAAGGCAGAGCAGATCAGGTGAAGTGAGACAAACCAATGAACCTTTACTCCCATTCTGAGAAAAGTAAACTGGATCCAGAGAATGTCAGGAAATGCTAGGATTCCTATCTAAATGGAAAAACAATGCTACCTGGCCTACCCTTTATGTCTAAGCAATAACACTATTTAGCCACAGAATCTTGCTGGATTTTGTCACTGATCATCCAGTCAGCAAATATTAAGTGGCTATTTATTATTATTCCTGTACTTGAAGCTAAAAACGCACATATGAATATGGCATGGTTTACCTGAGGGGAGCTCATGGGTTCAGGGAGTGGGCAGTGCGACTGATCAGTTATAGCAGAGGTTTTATAAAATGCTACTCGGCCACAGAGAAAGCAGCAGCAAAAATCTGCCCAGGGAAATCAAAGAAATTTCAGAGTAGCTGATTTAAGGTAAATCTGGAAGAAGCTGTTTGGCATCAAGAAAAAGAGGAAAAGGTGTTCCAGGCCAAGAGAACAATGTATACCAAGCATAGAAATATAAAAGACCATGATGTGTGCAGGGAGTTGCAAGAATGGCAAGAAGTTCCATGCAATCATAATGAGGATATATTTAGAGGAGTGGAAGAGGATCCCAAACACCAAAAATAGGAGGGGCTGTATAGTAAGTCCTTGAATCCCACTATAAAGAAGACTGAGAACCAAACTATTTCTCTATTATACTATTTTTCTATTTTATATATAAATTTATTATCAGTTATGCTATTGTGGCCATAATCTATTTTCTACTGAGCATCCATCACATATCAGACATAGTATGAAGTATGATTAGGAGATCAAGGACGACTCCAGAATTAGAAAGGCTTTTAAGAGAGATAAATAGTGAACACACCACTCCGGGAGTCTCTGAAATCTAGCTGTCTCTACTTTATACCACTAGCACTAATAAAAAGATAGTATCCAATCCGACAAAAATGAAGAGTCTACAGGCCACTGTTTGTGGCCAGAAAAGAAAAAAATATATATACCTTGCCATACATGGTCTTAAAAGCTGCTTTAATTTTTTGCCTCTGATCATTGGAACGGTTGGCCACAACATCCACAATTGCCTGTTCGTCTGTCCCTGGAAGAACCATACATGTTTAATTAAGTAAAGATGAATTCTGTACTGGGTATTCCTTGAGGATATCTCTTAGATGTTTATAAGGTGCCTGGTGCCAGATTAAATTGAGGTATGTGCACAGGCACATAAATTTGATTTATAATATTAAGCCTACTTTTACTTTAGATTCAACCACTCGAAATTATAAATAAGATTAAAAACCTGCTTTCCTTACCAAAACCTTTCATTGCTTTCCGAAGAATTTCTGCATCTCTCATGGCATCAAAGTTGGCAGCTGGTCGGATCGTTCCTTGGGTTCCCTGAGTCATTGCGGCAGGCTGAAACAAGAGGCATAAAATCCATGTCAGTTGTTATGCTAATTATTTCATAATATAAAAATATATCAAATCATGTTGTACACCTAAAACTAATACAATGTTACATGCCACTTATACTTCAATAAAATTGGGGGGGGGGGAGAAGAAGCATGAAAAAACATTCAACTTCCTTAATAAAAGAAATACAAATTAAAAAAAAGTCAGGATTCTCTCTTGACAAGACAACTTAAGACCTCCTAAGACATCACTTAGGCAAAGAGGCCATGTTTAAGTTTTAGGACAAAGGATTTGAACATTTTATTATGAAGGCTCATTCTGGAACAGGCAAGAAAGACCTATCCTCTTCCTACCAAAAGACAGCTAAACACCAAACTTTCAGGAGACAAGAAAGACAAGCTGAGAACCAAGATACTTGCATAGTTTGTAACATTATGGTGGAAAACCTGGCAGACCCAAGTGATCGAAACCAATCATTGCCAATAACAGAGTAAGTCAACGATAAAAGCCTCCTGATATGGGGATTCAAGATAATTTCTGTGATATTCCTCCCAAAACCTGACTTTAATCATGAGGAACTATCATCAGACAAACCCAAGCCAAGGAATCGCCACAAAATAACTGGTAGTACTCTTTAAAAGTGTCAAGGTCATGAACAACAAAAACTGAAGCACTGTGTCCTATTAAAGGAAACTTAAGAGGTGGGCCTGGCTGACTCAGTCAGTAGAGCATGTTACTCTTGATCTTAGGGTCATGAGTTCAAGGGGCACATGGGGCATAGAAATTACTAAAAATATAATAATATAAAAATTTTTTAAGAAAAGGAAACTTAGGAAACATGACAATAAATGCAATATTTCATCCTAGATTTGATCCTGAACCAGAAAAGGAGGGCATTATTGGGACAACTGGTAAATCTGAATAAGGTCTATAGGTTGGGTTATAGTATTACACCAATGTTATTTCCTGATTTTGATCATATTGTGTTTGTGTAAGAAGTTAATATTGGAGGATCTGGGTAAAGAATATACAGAATTCTAATGTACAGTTTTTAAAACTTTTTTGTAAGTCAAATTATTTCAAAATTTAAAGAATTTAAAAATTCACAGCTAGGAAACAAATAGTTTTCTTAAACTATTCAAATCAGGGCTTAAGAGAGATGGGATGAAACGAAAGGATATCCCACCACCGTTTTTTTAAACTGAATTTTAATAATATATTTCATTTAACCCATTATCTCTGAAATACCACTTAAAGATACATTCAACACCATTCCAAAATATAAAATGACTCAACTGCTTTTTAGGCAACTGAAACTGCATTTAAAGTTATACTCATTGAATACAATAATATGCCAGCAACTGCAGACACAAAGTAAATGGGGAAAAAGGGACCAGACCGTCTTTCAGCAAAGATTTTTTAGGGTCAATAATTTCTCTCTTACTTATTCTCTCACACCAACAATTTCTTCTAACGACTGTTCTACACTATGAAGTTTCTAAGCCAGCAATACAAGCAGAGAACCAACACATATTTGTATGGTGGTTTTAAGAAAAAACTGAAACCATTCTCAACTGCAAATATCCAAGTATAATTTCTTCAATATAAGTCTTTATAGGAGCCTTATGGTATCAAGAAACTAAAGAAAGTTTCCTTTGACGTAACCACCTTTACTAAATCCTAAGTAGGGCAAAAACCTTACTATACACTGGACTAGACAGCAACAGAAACTAACCCTTAACATGTACTATTTGAGGATTCTCATTTTCTGTTATCCTCTTCTTTCTTAAAAAACAAACTGGGGTGGGAGAGGCCTGGGTAGCGCAGTCAGTTAGGCATCCGACTCTTGGTTTCAGCTCAGGTCACGATCTCAGGGGTTATAAGATGGAGCATAGAGTCTGCTTGAGTTTCTCTCTCCCTTTTCTCTGCCCCTTCCCCCTACCAGAGGGGATCTCTCTCAAATAAGTGGGGTGCCTGGGTGGAACATCAGTTAAACATCCAACTCTTGGTTTGGCTCAGATTATGATCTCATGGTCATGAGACTGAGCCCCAGGTCAGGCTCCCCATTCAGCAGGGAGTCTGCCTAAGACTCTGCCACTCCCTAGTGTATGCTCATGTGTACCTGTGTTCTAAAATAAATCTTTTAAATCAATCTAAAAAAAAAAAAAAAATCACTCCATTTTTCATCTGTAGGGAAAAACGGATGTTTCATTCCATGTTGAAAGTTTCCTTTTGAAGCGAATCTTCATCAAAAATACTATCTTCCAGGGACACCTGGGTGGCTCAGCGGTTGGGCATCTGCCTTTGGCTCAGGCGTGATCCCGGAGTCCTGGGATCGAGTCCCACATCGGGCTCCCTGCATGGAGCCTGCTTCTCCCTCTGCCTGTGTCTCCTCCTCTCTCTCTCTCTGTGTCTCTCATGAATAAATGAATAAAATCTTTTAAAAAAAAAAATACTATCTTCCAGGCATTATACTGGATTAAAAGAAATGAAGGTCTATGTTCTACAGGTCAAAACTCAAACTAGGGAAAATTTCTCAGCAAAGCCCACACTATCTGCCACCAAAAGTTCTACCCTTTGACATTTATTTGATGTCAATCTTCCTGCTGAAAAACAAAATTGGATCAATTAGGAGAGGTCACCTGGCCCATCTGCCCAACCAAGACAGAAATTTTCATCTTCCTAAACACACACACACACACACACACACACACACACACACACCCTCTACCAGAGGACTTTCAGTGATAGGGAACTCTCTCCTCACAAGATCGCCTGTTCCAATTCCATGTAAAAGATCTTCCAAAATCTACCACTCTGTTAACTTCCACCTACTGGTTTTAGTTTTATCTTAAATGGGTAATTGTTACACATGAGTTGCACGTGTAGGTGTTTAATTTTTAGTGTTTTATGCTTGAAAATTTTTTATATTCAGTCATAAAATGTCTATAAAACTATATGCATGCTTAAGCCAAAATAAAATTGTCATTCATTTTTAAGATAGCTACAGATTTATAATATGATTAAAAATCAACTTCAATAGTAAGAAGAGGATTGAAAGGAATTCCCTATGTGCTTTGGAGGAACATCATTTACAGTATCAGCAAAGCAGCATTATGTAACAGCGAGACCTTTGGTCTGGAAGTCAGGTGAACTAGATATAGTCTTAGCTATGTCTTTCACTAGTTGTGTGGCCCTAGACAAATTTCTTAGTATCTCTGGAGCTCAAATTCCTCAAGTCAAGAAAGCCAGAAAATAGCTAGCATGTTTCTCTTCCAACACTGTAATCCTTCTCCCACCCCAGCTTTAAAAAAGCTTGAAAATGCTAGATCTTTATGAATAAACAGTTTGGAAATAAATAAGAAAAATCAAGATAAAGATAAGCATAAAAGTACACTGTGTTCCTAGTAACTTGCATAGGATATAAAAGGATTAACAAGGCAATGAAAAATTAAGCAAGATTAAATTAAGGGGCTATACAGCTATAGACCAAACATTTGATATACAGGAGACCTTCTAGGGCTACTGAGAAATCAATTCAACAAACATTAGTTGGCTACCGTGGTTAAAGCCTCGCCCAGCACATAAGGACATAAAGATAAAACAGACACAGTTGAGCCCTCAAAGAAGTTGTGAGAGACAAACACAAGGAATCAGAAAGTAGTGAAGGCACATATAGGGGACTTAGTAATTAGTGAACATTAGAAAACCTTACTCACTTCACTGTTAAAATCCAAAGAAACAGGAGAGAAAACAGGATAGGAAGGAAAGGATTCTGTATTGATCTGAAAAAAGAGTAGAAGGTTACAAAAGGGAAAATGAAACTGCACTTTCTCAAACACTGCCAGAAATACCAATTACTCAAGTCACCCAGGTTCATAGCTTTAACTGTTAGTGAGGGAAGAAGAAAAGGAAAACCAATGTTAAGAACCCAAGTGAATCTCTATGAGAAAGTTATGGGTATCATCACCTGTGAGAAGGGACCTACGCTTATTAAAGTCATCAGGACACCACTTAAAACCAATGGACCAAAGAGAGCATTGAGTTGTACCAGAAGCAAAGATCAGAAACTTAAGTGACTGTAATAGACCATTCTCCTCTGCTTCACGGAAATCTCTTATGTTGGCCAAGGAGTGGTGCCCTTCTTTGGCATTATCCAATTCAATTAGATGAAATATAAAAATAGGAGCAGAAATACCTGACTTGGGTAAGGAACTTGTCCTCCAGGATACTGAGATGGCATCTGTCCTCCAGGAAAGCCACCTACACGTTAAAAAAAAAAAACACACAAACATACTACTGTATGGTCCGATAGGTTTTAATTTTTCAAAATAGCATTGACTATTATGAATATGAAAACATGAGAACATTCATGCCTTGTTAATTCACTAGGATAAACTTTTTTTTCTTTTTTTTTTTTTCACTAGGATAAACTTTTAATATTATATATAATTCGCTAAGTCTGAAACCAACTTCGGTCAGAAGAACCTTTTAAAATATTCATGTTCTACACAATTTAACAAATAACACCTTTTTATTTTTAAACACTTGAACCAAACTAAATTCTGATTCCATCTGGAAAGGATGTCAGGACATTTTAGGAGTGGTATGGGAGCGAGCAGAGAAGCTCCTAAAGGTTTTGCTTTTTTGGCTTCGGAACAGATTTTTTGTAATTGAAAAAGTGGGCCCTTATTTCCATCTGTACAAGTTTATTGAAGACTAATCCAGATGTAAACTAAGTTTTCTCAATGGCAATTGAAAAATTTAAAATAGCATGCTATTACTTTTCCTCTGGACAGCTGATACGTACCAGGTAGTGGGACCTGTGTTGGGCCACCACCGTAAGATTGTGAGGGTGGCTGTGGATAGCCAGAAAAGGCTGCTCCACCTGGTGGGGCTCCAAATCCTTGGCCTGGAGGAACTAGAAAAAAGAATAAATATAGTGACAGTTCTTGTGTGAAGAGTAAACTTTAGGAAAATATCTATCTACTAAGAACAGTGTAAAAAAAATATGCTATTGATGCTGTAACAACAGTCTCTGGTTTAAATTCAACTTATTAATTCCTTCTCCATTACAAAATAATTTTTACTTCATTCACATAACTTATAATACAAAATTGCTAAGCTTTTTTTTTTAAACATTTTTTTTTTAAATCTTTATTTATTTATGATAGCCACAGAGAGAGAGAGAGAGGCAGAGACACAGGCAGAGGGAGAAGCAGGCTCCATGCACCGGGAGCCCGATGTGGGATTCGATCCCGGGTCTCCAGGATCGCGCCCTGGGCCAAAGGCAGGCGCCAAACCGCTGCGCCACCCAGGGATCCCGCTAAGCTTTTTTACCTCTGGACAAACCTGTCCTAAAAATCACAATCATGGTAACTGAAATATCAATTAAGATTACAAATAATCAAGCAAACTGTTATATATTGGTCTGTTATTACCATGATTTATTCTTTTGCACAACAGAATTTTTGAGACTGTTCCTAGCTTTTATGCTTCCTATGTCTATCTTGCCAGCTAGGTTCTTAATGTCTTTGGTAGAGAGTAGGTTAAGAGCATCTCTGACCTCATTCAAAACAAGCAAGAATGAAAAGGATAAAAAAGAAAAGGAAAAAGTGGTACAGCAATCCCAAATCATCACTAATTCCACAATACATCACTCACCTCCAGGATAGGATGGAGCGCCCCCTGGTGGTGGGGCACCAGGATAGCCTCCTGGGGCTGGATAGCCTCCGGGGGCTGGATAGCCACCAGCTCCGGGGTAGCCACTACTTGGGGCTGGTGGGTAGGTACCTCCTCCCATTGAAGGAAAGCCACTAGGATAAGGATACTGACCCGGAGGGGGGAAAGAGGACTCCTGACCTGCAGGCTAAAAAATGAGAAAATTTTTCAAATGAATGTGATCATAGAGAAATATGACCCACCTAAAAAAAGAACCAAACTGAGATTATTCTTAAGGTCTAGATTTTCTTTTACACATAATAAAAATCCCATTAAAAGTCCTGGTGTCTTATACTAGTCTACCAGTATACTAGTTTGTCAGAACTCAGTTAAATTTAATTCTACCTGTGTGAGGCAGGAGGGATCTGTTTCTCTCTTTGGGAGTAAGAACCATACTCTCTACAAACCTCAAGGCTTCAGGAAAAATTAACAAAGCTTATTCGTTCCTTATTTTTCTAGCATCTGGAAATATGAGAAAAAATTATCTCTCTACCCTAAAGAGAATTCATGGCTCTCTTGCAACACACCAGAACCTGTTGCATAATGGGGGGGGGAGGGGGGGGAGGTGACCTGAGTCATACATGGGTGTGACATTTTGGAGCCCAGTTCAAACTAGACAATGTCTAAGAGTTGCAGAGATTGTTACATGTTCACTAAACTCTCACCTGGCCATAAAGCTAGACTACCTTTCACAGATCTCCCCTACAGTTAAGTAGGATCATATGACTGAATACTGGAGAATGAACAGCAACAGAAGTGATATACACCACTTACACCACTTCCTTCCTTCCCTAAAAACCTCCTTCCTCTCTTCCTCTTTTCCTTCATCTGCCACTGGAAGCAGAAAATACAAGGAAGGACTCCAAGGCACTAGAGGATAGTAGAGCCAATATGTGGAAGGAGCCCGAGAATCCAAAAGACTACATGGAACAAAGCCTCCTTGATTCCCCCCTCCTCCTGCCTTCCCACCACGGACTTCTAAAAACTAAAGTAAGCAAGAAATGAGTTTTTATTGTGCCAAGTCACTTTGATGTTGGGGTTGTTTGTTTCAAAAATTAGCCAACACCAACTGAAATGGTAGCCAGAGTCCAGTTCAGTATATAAGGGCCTGGGAATATTCATAATTCTCATCACTCCTATGATCAATTCAAGAGAGCTATATATTCATTTTACATAAGGACACACATATTATCATTAATCTGCATAGGCCTCTCTTTGTCTTCTCCCAGAGTTAGAAAAAAGGTATACATACTTATGAGTATAAAATTGAAAGGCATAATTCTCACTTAAATGTCTCAGCTATAAGTTT
This sequence comes from Vulpes lagopus, assembly GCF_018345385.1. Classification (NCBI taxonomy): domain Eukaryota; kingdom Metazoa; phylum Chordata; class Mammalia; order Carnivora; family Canidae; genus Vulpes; species Vulpes lagopus. Next base: position 64,456,726 of record NC_054826.1, on the reverse strand, counting down.
AGTCCTCACAGTACAGGTATCAATAAGGCAGAACTCAGTAGCACATTGTAAAATGAACTTCGAATAGTAAAAGTCTTAGAACCACAAACCCAGGGATCTTTAATCCACTGCAATTTGTTATCTCTGGGTCAAGCCCTTCTTAATTATTTTAAACCTTCTAACACAAAGGTTAAAAACCAGTGACTCATGGGATGGATTTAGCTTACATATGTTTTATTGGCTCATACAACATTTAACATTTTAAAAAATTTCCCAATTCAAAAAGTTGGAGCAATTTCACATCAAATCCACATATCTGGCTTTACTTAAGAAATGGAATATCTAGCAACATGGAGTCTGCCTGCCAGTATGCCTATGTGAGGCTCAAGTTGAGTAGCTGTCAACTATCCATAAACTAGGCAAGCACCCTCTCATTCCTCCATAACACCTGCCTTAATACACTTATTCTTCTATTCAGTACCTCTGGGTAATTGAGTTTATGACCCTTGCTCTAACATACCTGTAAGATCTGTCCATGGGCTAGTCCTATACAACGCCTGTTCCAAGTACACAAGCTATTTTACTCTTATAAGTGGCAATACTCACAGGATATCCAGGGAAAGGTGGGTAGCCTGTTGGGGGATAGCCTGGGTATGACATTCTGTAACAATAAAAAAATGTCCTCTATAATTTTTTATAAAAGTCCTTTGAAGATACATATTGTCATGGGGTTTTACACAAAAGAGATCTTCAAAAGAGTCTATTAAGCATTCAACATGCGGATATTAGAGGTATAAGCAAAGTTTATAAAATGCTTCTTCATTTTACCATTCATACCAATGGAATCAGTATAACACAGTAAATGTTCCGACTTCATTCTCTTCATACCATATAATTTTTGTCATACCTGAACACTATTAGTACTATTATTTTATGGAATATTTACGGAGTATCTTTTAAGCCAATTAATTTTTCACTTAAATCTATTTTATGTCTGCTTTATATTACTTTCATTAATGCAAAATTTACAATAGTTCCTTGCCACAAAGAAAAGGTAACACTGAAATATATTTAAAAAATGAATATGTAAATATTAAAATAAAGGCTTTCCAGGTGTCACAGATATCTCATTTGATGTAACATTAAATGGCTAACAGTTAACATTCTGTTAACTGCTGTTACATATACCTTTTTATTAATTTTTGATTGTTTCATTAAGTTTCAAACTTAATCAAAAGTAAAGTTAATAGTATAAGAAACCCCAAAGACTCAACACTCAGCTGCAGTAATTATTAATTCATGGCCAATTTTGTTTTTTCAATATTCTCACTCATTTCCTACCACTCCACTGGATTATTCTGAAGCAAATCCCAGACATCCTACCATTTTAACCTATACATACTTCAGTATATATCCCTGCAAACATAACTTCTTTTAATAAACAGGGCTTAAAAAAATTAACAGGTTTTTTTCTTTTTAAGATTTGTTTATTTATTTATTCATGAGAGACAGAGAGAGAGATAGAGAGAGGCAGAGACATAGGCAGAGGAGAAGCAGGCTCCCTGTAAGGAGCCTGATGTGGGACAGGATCCCAGACCCTGGGGTCACGCCCTGAGCCGAAGGCAGACACTTAACTGCTAAGCCACCCAGGTGTCCCTAACAGGGCTCTTTTTAAAATAAAATCATAATATCATAGGGCAGCCGGGTGGCTCAGCGGTTTAGCACCTGCCTTCCGCCCAGGGCGTGATCCTGGAGACCTGGGATCGAGTCCCACATCGGGCTCCCTGCAGGGAGCCTGCTTCTCCCTCTGCCTGCGTCTCTCTCTCTCTCTCTCTGTTCTCTTTCATGAATAAGTAAAATCTTTAAAAAAAAAAAAATCATAATATCATCAATGTGTCGGTGTCCAAATTTCTAATTGTCTTTTAAATATTTTTATTGTTTATTTTGTACTTGTTTACTTGTTATGGAAAATTCACAGATTTTAGAACAGTGTTAGATTGAAATACACGGCATTCCTGAAATTCAACTGTTTTAACATACGAATCTCTTGTGGTTCAACCTGATATAATGAATGTTCACATGAACTTCATGTTTAGTTTCAACAATTATCACGTCATAATTAATTCTATTTCATTTGTATCCTAACCACTACCCTTCCATAGGTCTTTTAAGATTTTTGAGAGAGAGAAGCAAGTGTGTGCTTGAGCAGGGGGAGGGACAGAGGAAGAGGGAGAAGGACAAGCAGACTCCTTGCTGAGTGCAGAGCCCAAAGTGGGTTTCAATCATCCCAGGGTTCTGAGATTGTGACCAGAGCCAAAGTCATTTAATCAACTGAGCCACCCTGGGCCCCCTTCCCTAGATCATTTTAAAACAAATTCCCAGACATCATATCCCTTAACTTATAAGTAACTTGTCAATATACCATGTGTAAAAAGAAGACTCTTTCAAACCATGGTCATTTACCAATATTGTACCTTTAAAAACTTAGTAATTTTCTAATATTAAATATCCATTTGGTGTTCAAATTTACCCAAATGTCTCAAAATAATTTTTAAAGTTTGGCTGTTCAAGTTGGTATACAAATAAGGTCCACATATTCTAGACAGTTGGCATGTCTCTTAAATCTCTGTATAAGCCTCACTTCTATTTTTTTCTGTGTAGCTTAATTAAAGGAACCAGACAGTTTGTCCTGAAATCTCCTCAACCTGCATTTTGCCAATTGAATCTCCATGATAATCTTGAACAGTTATTTACTATAAATTTGTAGTCAGATCTATAAGCTTGATCAGGGCCCCTGGATGGCTCAGTTGGTTAAGCATCTGACTCTTGATTTTTTTTTTTTTAAAGATTTTATTTATTTATTCATGAGAGAGAGAGGCGCCAAGACACAGGGAGAGAGAGAAGCAGGCCCCATGCAGGGAGCCTGACATGGGACTCGATCCTGGGTCTCCAGGATCACACCCTGGGCTGAAGGCAGTGCTAAACCGCTGAGCCAGCGGGGCTGCTCTGACTCTTGATTTCAACTCAGGTCATGATCTCAGGGCTGTGAGATCAAGCTCTGCATTGGGCATGGAGCCTGGTTAAGATTCTCTATTAAAAAAAAAGAAGAAGAAAGAAAGAGGAAAGAGAAAGAAGGACAGAATCAATTCAAAGTTATTTTCTTCAATAGGTGCTCATTTGTTTTTGGATATGCAAACAATAACCTGAACATCTGATGTGAAGAAATTATTACATCTTTAGATAATAGTATTGATTTTTGTAAAGCATCTGATCTTTTAGAGATACACACTGAATATATATATAGATAGATAGATAAAATTCTATAATGTCTGAGAATCACTTGAAAATAACATGAAAGGGTTGGGCTGGAGTATAGATGAAACTAGATCATCATGAGTTGATTATTTATGCTGGGTGACAAGTACGTCGGTATTCAATACACTCTTCTGTCCACACTTGCATATTAAAAATTTTCCATAATAAAGTTTGTTGTTTTTCTTTTTAAAGACAGCTCATACCAACCACAAGAGACTCTTTAATCACAGGAAACAAACTAAGGGTCGCTGGAGGGCAGGGGAGGGGATTAACTGGGTGATGAACATTAAGGAGGGTGCATGATGTAATGGGCACTGGGTGTTATATAAGACTGATGAATCACTGACCTCTATCTCTGAAACCAATAATACATTACATTAACTGAATTTAAAAAAAATTTTAAAAGGCAACTCATGTAAAACAAATGCAGCCAGGGTGAACCAAAAAGCCACAAATATATGCATACATATATGTATGGGTAAATACCTTTTGCATTTGAAGAAAACACTACTAGCCTAAAACAAAAGCAAATAAACAATAGAGGGGCAAAAACAAACATTCAAAACAATACCCTTTCATTGCCTGACCATATCTAAAAAACTATTGGTGATCAGATGCAATATACCTGGCAAATACATCTATATAAAGTTAAATCATTTATTTAGCATCTACCATAAAAACACTGTACTAAGATTGCAGAGTAACAGAATTCTCAAAAGTTTAAACTAAGTTTTATTTAAAGATTTTTATTTATTTACGAGAGACACAGAGAGCAAGAAGCAGGCTCTCTGCAGGGAGCCTGAAGCAGGACTCTGTCCCAGGACCCATGACCTGAGCCCAAGGCAGACGCTCAACCACTAAGGCACCTAGGAGCCCCTAAACTAAGTTTTAAAAGCTGTTGGAGGGGATCCCTGGGTAGCCCAGCGGTTTGGCGCCTGTCTTCGGCCCAGGGTGTAGCCCTGGAGTCCTGGGATTGAGTTCCACGTGGGGCTCAGGGAGCCTGCTTCCCCCTCTGCCTGTGTCTCTGCCTCTCTGTCTCTCATGAATAAATAAAATCTTAAAAAAAATAAAAGGTGTTGGATACATTGGCAGGAAAGTTAAACAGCCATGTGTGCAAGGCAAAAGGTGGGATATAATTATAAGATGGACAATCATCAAAACAGAATGAGGAGTATATTAAGAGAGAAGCCAGCTAGGAGGCCTTCAGTATGTGTGGAATTAAATACTCATCTTTTCCCAACAGATCACTCTTAATATCCCATATCTAACCAAGAAACTCTTAACTATAGAGAATTGATGGTTACAGGAGAAGGGTGGGAAGGTGGGGAGGGTTTAACAGGTGATAGGTATTGAGGACAAGCACTTGTGATGAGCACAGGGTGTTCTGATGAATCACTAAATTCCACACCCGAAACTAATATTGTACTGTGTTGACTAGGATTTAAACAGAAACCTGAAAAAAATTCTGTACCTGTTACTAGTACCACTACTTAAATTACCTATTAGTGAGTATATTAATTAACCTAATGTGTTTCTTTTCCTTTGAAATGCCTCTCCCACTCTTCCTGTAGTTTCTATTCTCATGGCCATATCCTTAGATCATGTTTTTATCACTTGATGTCTATTTTACTAAAATTACTTTTCTATTTACATCCTCCCATGTACTCTCACACTTATAATTTTCCTAAAATGCTCCTCTTTCAGCATATCCCTCTTCAGGTCAGAACTCAAGGATTACTGCTGGAGTGTCAAATGAAAATTCATAGGCCTGACATTCAGGTCACCTTAGTACTAGCTCCAATTTACTTATACACTTTATCTCTTAACAATACCTAACCTCCAATGTGAAATCTCTACCACCTGAACCATTCCCAGCATATCTTTGCTTCAGCCACTGTTATTAACTGACTTGGCCCTCGTGCCTGGGCTCACCTCTCCTGACTTATCCAGCTCAAATCTTCTCGCTTCCTTCTTTGAACAATGTACTTGATAAAACAGTACTTCAACTTTAATGTATATGCATATCAATTGGGGATCTTGTTAAAAATGCATACTCTGGGGGCACCTGGGTGGCTCAGTGGTTGCGTGTCTGCCTTTAGCTCAGGTCATGGTCTCAGGGTCCTGGAATTGAGTCCATGAGGAGCCTTCTCCCTCTGCCTATGTCTCTGCCTCTCTGTGTCTCTCATGAATAAAGTCTAAAAAAAACAATGCATACTCTGCTTCAGTAGTTCTGAAATGGGTTATGAGATACTGCATTTCTAACTAGGCTTCCAGGTGATGCTGATGCTGGTCTATGAATCATATTTTGGTATACCAGAATATTTTGGTTGTTTCTGGATCTACCATCTAATTTGCTATATTTTTCCATGTGTTTTGGCTCTTCTCCCCATTACGGCTATAAATGATATGTATTTTCTTTTATATCAAGACCCCAAACAAATCCAATTCAACATAACAGAACCTTATTATGTAATAAGTACTGTCCCAGGTGCTGATAGAAAGGTTGGGAAGGAAAGTATCCTATCTTTTGAGTACACAGTATAGGAAAATGAGATAATAAACTTAAGTTATAGGGGGAACCTGGATGGCTCAGTGGGTTAAGCATCCAACTCTTGGCTTCAGCTCATGTCATGATCTCAGGGTTGTGGGATTAAGCCCAGTGTAAGGGCTCATGCTCAGCATGTAGTCTGCTTGAGATTCTTAACCTCTCCCTCACTTCTCTGTACCCCTCCCTTTCCCTCTGCGCCCCTCCTCCAGCTCATGCATGCTGGATTTTAAGGTAAATAAGTGGGCAGCCCCAGTGGCTCAGCGGTTTAGCACCGCCTTCAGCCCAGGGTGTGATCCTGGAGACCCGGGATCAGGGATCAGAGTCCCATGTCGGGCTCCCTGCATGGAGCATGCTTCTCCCTCTGCTTGTGTCTCTGCCGCTCTCTCTCTCTCCCTACATCTCTCATGAATAAATAAATAAAATCTTAAAAAAAAAAAGCTAAATAAGTAAAATCTTAAAAATTTATTGTAGTGTCTCTTATAAGCACAAGATAGAAGCTAAAAACACTAAACTGAGAATGAATGGGCATATATTGGGTTAAAATTATAAGTTAATAGGAAAGATAGTAAGAAAATTGATCCAGTCAGTTCTAAATCATTTGGAATTCAAAGGCTCAGATGTAAAAATAGGAAGAGGCTAAATCAGTTTTTCCTTTCTTCTCTAAGAATGTTTGGTATAAGGAATAAAAGGACAACAGCATCTTAGAACAATCAGATGGACCAACGGCAAAAGAGGTCAGTGTCAAAAGAAAGGGGAAAAAAATCTGATAATTTTGAGAAAAATTTTAAAGGCAACTAGTTAACAGTACCAAAGACTACATTTAAATTTCTAAATCTCAGGAATTGTTCCAGTGACAAAGTCCTATTTCTACATTCTTTAACTACTATATTAAATCTTACCCTTAAAGGCCTAGAGAAATTATGTCAACAAGTTTCAAAACAGAATGAAAATGAAGTAAAGACTATCTGCATATAAGAAAACTTGTGCAGGGGCCATGCTAATCTTTTCTGTATCATTCCAATGTTAGTATATGTGCTGCTGAAGCAAGCACTGCATATAAGAAAACTTAAAACAAATTTAAGAAGGTGAATTTGGGTACATTCTGAAGAATGTAATTATAAAAGTCCTAGAATCCAATTTCATTTCCAGGGAATGTACCTTATTTGCACAAATGTAAAATTATACATGTACAAAGCTCTTCACTACAGCACTATTTGTAATAGAAGACATTAAAAACAATCTAGGGGATCCCTGGGTGGCGCAGCGGTTTGGCGCCTGCCTTTGGCCCAGGGCGCGATCCTGGAGACCCGGGATCGAATCCCACATCAGGCTCCCGGTGCATGGAGCCTGCTTCTCCCTCCGCCTGTGTCTCTGCCTCTCTCTCTCTCTGTGTTCCTATCATAAATAAATTAAAAAAAAAAAAAAAAAAAATTAAAAAAAAAAAAAAACAATCTAAAAGTCCATCAAGGGGCACCTGCGTGGCTCAGGTGGTTAAGTGGCTGCCTTCTGCTCAAATCATGATCTCAAAGTCCTGGGATTGAGCTCCAAGATGGAGCCCTGCTTCATGTTCATTGTTCAGCGGGGAGTCTGCTTCTCTCTCAGGCCCTCCACCCTATCCCTGGCTCATGCTCACTCACTCTAATAAATAAAATCTTTAGAATAAATAAAAGTCCATCAATAAAGTACAGGTGGAATGGATTCCGAACAATGAAGTGTTACATAGCTATTAAAAACGAGCAGCTTTTGGGGTACCCAGCTGGCTCAGTTGGTAGAGCATGTGATTCTTGACCTCATGGTCCTTGACTTCAAGCCACATGTTGGGCGTAGATTACTTAATAAAAAATAAAATTCAGTTTTTTAAAATCCATATGAAACCATTTCTAAATCATATTAAGTGTGGAAAAAAGGCCAAGTAAACCCTGCATAGATAAACTGCAACTATAAACGCAGAAGATATATTTGCTTCTATGTATAAGAGACTATCCCTGAAAGTATTCTCAGAAAAGTAGAAACCAGTAGCTGCCTCTAGGGAGGCGAGCTGAGGCATCATGGGAAGGAAACTCAATTTTCAATGTACTTTTAGCTCTTTTGGAATTGTGCATGTATCATCTACTCAAAAGGCAGATTTAAAAAGCTTTTGCAAAAAACTAAACAAATCTCAGGATGACTCAACAAATTACTCATTTTGCCCAAGGAATAAAGACGACTATACTGGTAAACAAGACCTTTTATTTCCTTTTTAACATTCTCGATCTGCAACTACTTTTAAAAGACTAGAAATCATTCTTGGTTCTCCAAACCATCTCCACCCAGTGAGTCAGTTACTAAAAGGGGTGGGTCTCACTACAGGAGTCTCAAGATGGCAAGAAGTCCAAGGAACACAAGAGGCAGCTGTTGCAGATCTTTGAAACAAATACAAAACAGGAAGGGCAAGTGAAGAGAAGATGGCCAACAGGAGATACTACAGCTTTCTGAAACCCGCCTCTTGGTCAGGAAAGACAATTTAAATCTGTCAGTCAGGGCCCTTAGATGAAGAACTAAAGGGAGGGCCGGCGGAGACTTCAGGGGAGGGTAGGCAGCCACCACCATCAGTGAGGACCGAAAAGCAGCTTAAATTTGGAGTGGCCAACTAGTGCCTGAAACTCCTTCCGTGCCTGAAAGGTAACTCATTAGCTCTCATTAGGACAGGTTATCAGATTAGGTCCCTACCAGATAGAATAAACCAGGGAGTCTAAAGGCCGTCAGGACTTCTCATTTCTGTCACTTGATGGGGAACATTCCATCTCTTTCTCTCTCTGCAGAGGAAGTGTTCTCTCGGGACGACGCTTGCTGCTCAGGGACCAGGAATCCAATCTGGAATGTTATCTCCCAGAACAGTCTCCTTGAGGCAATGCACAATCTGAGGTTTAGGCATTCTGTCCTAGGCTTGGTGAGGCGCCGGAGAAATTTCCTTAAATTTGCTGTGTCACCGGAAAGTCCAGTCACCAGCCATTTTTTTTTTTTTTTTAAGACTTCATTTATTCATGAGAGACACACAGAGAGAGGCAGGGAGCCCGACGTGGGACTCGATCCCGAGTCCCCAAGATCACGCCCCGGGCCAAACGCAGGCGCTAAACCGCTGAGCCACCCGGAGATCCCCGCCCGCCAGCTTCCGTTGTTGCTCCTTGCTGGTTTCCCTACTCTGCCTGCCTTGAGGTCACTTTAGCTGGGCCGTGGCCTCAGTCCCCCCACCTGTGTCACTGTTCCCTCTGACCCTCGGGCCGCGGAGGACCCGCGGGCTGGCCAGCTGCCCCGCCGCCGCGCCCCCGCCCCCGCCGGGCAGCCCGGGTCCCGAGACGCGCGCAGAGCCGCCCCCCGCCCCGCAGGCCCCTCCGCCGACCCCCCTCCCCCCGCGGGGACACGCGCCGGGCCCGGCCGCCCCCCGGACCGCGGGCCTCAGCGGGCCTGAGCGAGGCGACGCGCGGGAGGGGGGCGGGAGGGGTAGGGGGCGCCGTTCCTCACCTGGCCCGGGGGAGCAGCGTCACAGCCCGACCCTGGTCGCCAGCAAGATGGAGCCGGGGGCGGGCCCGCAGAGGCGGAGCGCCGCGGCCGCCGCCCGAGCCCGGTGGGAGCGCGGGAACGCCCCTGGTGCGGGGGGCGGGGCCGCCCGCCGGGCCCGAGGCTGTCGCGTAGTCCGCGCGCCGCAGCCCCACCTGTGGGGAGACGCGGCCTGCCAGGGCACCGGCCGGTTTTGTCACGTTTCTCTAATTCCGTCGGAGGCTCTTTCAAGTCACAGCGGTTTTAAGAAATTCCGGAGCCCTTTCCGTGATGGGCGGCTGGGCGTCCAGGTGCGGCCCCTCCGCCTGATTTACTGTCCTCCCCTGAGGCCTTGTAAAGGATAAAGATCGTGTCTTTTATTAGATCCCTATGAAATGAATTAATTCTTATTGGGGATGCTACTCACATATCGAGATACGTCAACCAAAACCACTCTAAACGGGTTGTTGGGTGACACTAGGCTCCCCTCACACTAGAGCCCTAAAATCTGACGCCCACCCTAGCATTAAATATCTTAACGTAATTTCAAGGGCTCAGACCAGTATTTTAAACTCATTAAGAAAGTTTATTCCAGGAGCACCTGGGTGTCTCAGTGGTTAAGCGTCTGCCTTGGGCTCAGGGCGTGAACCCGGTGTCAGGATCGTGTCCCACATCGGGCTCCCTGCAGGGAGCCTGCCTCTCCCTGTGTCTCTCATGAATAAATCTTAAAAAAGTTTATTCGAGAGCAAAAACCAGCTTCCCTTTACAGTGGTTCTCAAAGCGTGGTCCCCATACCAGCAGCAGCAATATCACCTGGAAACTTGTTAGAAATACAAATTTGGGGCTCAACCTTAGATCTGTTGAATCAAACTCTAGGGGTGGAGCTTGGCAATTTAACAAGCCTTCCAGGTGGCTCTAATGTACACTTAAGTTTGAGAACCATCAACTTATTACTCTACATGCTTCTCCACCCAAAAGCTTCCTCATCAGGAATTTGGATTTTTTCTGGTTTCAGTGGGAAGCTCTTGGAGAAGTTGAAACAAGGGAATGACATAGCCCAATTTATTCTTTAGAAAAATCATTCCCCCAAATGAATGGCCCCCAAAACCCAGACTAACATTTGATCTGGTGATCAAATAAGCTGAGATTTATATCCAATACTGGAGGGGGAAAAAATGGCTCTGACAGACCTGCTGAGATGAGCATGTGCTAGAATCCCATATAGCACTATCCTAAGGGATTTTCACTAAGGTTTTTAAAATGCAAATTTTTTCATTTGCTGAGTAAGGAAATATATTGCGCTTAATGATGTCAGTCTCCTTCTATTAAGTTGGAAACACTTTAAGGGCAGAAGCCATCTTAGATTTCTCAGCAGTTAGCATGAAGCTAGGCATTTAGACTTAGGTATTCTCACCACCAGTCTACTAAGTTGGAAACTTTTGTGTCCCTTGTTACTGTGTGGCTTCTGTCTCCTGATTTGATTCTGATACATTGCACTTCACCCATCACAATCAGTAACCAAACTCTATAGATTTTACTTTCATTCTTTGTCTATAAACTGTCACTATTCACTTGTTAGAAATTACCTTTCCAGGCCTCCTACTATCACTTTAGCTGGCACTTGCATTATCTTGTCTGAACCATGGCACATCCAACTGGTTTTTCCATCATCAAATCAGTACTTACACAGTATTGCTAGCTCAATGTGTTTACATTACCGTGTAAAACTAAAGTAGTATGAATTTAACAAGAGGTACCATTTATTAAGTATGAACAATGTGCTAGGCATTGCATTAAGCACTTAGCAAGTATTCTCTGTTTTTACATTCCCTAAGATTTTGCTCCCCCAAAGAGGGGGAGCAGAAGGGAGAGAGAATATCAAGTAGACTATGTGTCTAGCATGGAGCCCAACATGGGCCTCATTTCCACAACCCTGAGATCATGACTTGAGCCAAAATCAAGACTTGGAGGCTTAACCAAGTGAGCCACCCGGGAACCCCTATGTTCTCTAAGATTAAAAAACTTTTTTTTGTAACAGCTTTATGAAGATACAATCCACTCATGTAAAGTGTACAATTCAATCGTTTTTAATATAGTCACATATAGACCTATACCACAATTAATTTCAAGAACATTTATATCACCTCCAAAATAAAACCCATACCCTTAAGCCATTACCTCAATAACCCTCATCTATATGCTGCCACTAATCTACTTTGTCTTCATAGATTTGCTTATTCTATACATTTCATATAAATGTACTCATACACTGTGTAGTGTTTGACTAGATTCTTTCACTTAACACAAACATCAATGAACATGTTTTCAAGGTTCATCCATGAACCTTCGGCATGAATCAGTACTTCATTCCTTTCTAAGGCCAAGTATTTCACTACATGGATATACCACATTTATTCATTCGTATGTTGATGGACATTTAGGTTTTTATCTTTTGGTTCTTGTGAATAGTGTCACTATGACCACATATGTACATGGTTTCATTTCTCTGGGACATACCAAGGAGCAAGACTGCTGGACCAAATAGTAACTCAATGTTTAACTTCTTGAGGAACTGCCAGACTGTATTCCAAGAATGGTGCACCATTTTATATCCTCACTAGTCTATGAGGATCACAATTGCTCGATATCACCAACACTTATTTTCAGTCTTTAATTACATCATTCTAATGGATGAAGTGCTATTTCATTGTTTTTTTTGTTTTGTTTTGTTTTATTTTTTAAGATTCTACTTATTCATGAGAGACACACAAAGAAAGAGGCAGAGACATAGGCAGAGGCAGAAGCAGACTCCATGCAGGAAGCCCGATGTAGGACTCAATCCTGGTACTCCAGGATGACGCCCTAAGCCAAAGGCAGATGCTCAACCGCTGAGCCACCCAGGCGTCCCTCATTATGATTTTGACTTTTATTGCCTGATGACTAAAGATGTTAAGCGTCTTTTCATGTGCTTATCAATCATTTGTATATCTTCTTTGGGGAAAATATCTATTCAGATCTTTTGCCCAACTTGTATTACAAATTGTATGTTTTTTTATTGAGTTGTAACAGTTCTTTATATATATTCTGGATGGAAGTCCATTATCAGATATGTGATTTATGAGTATTTTCTCCCATGCTTTTCATTTGATGTTGTCCTTTTTAGTTTTAATTTCAATAAAGTCTAATTTATCTATTTTAATTTTGGCTGCTTTACAGGTTTGGTGTCATATTTAAGAAATCTTTGCCCAATCCGACTTCATGAAGATTTACCACTATGTCTTCTTCTAAGAGCTGTAGAGTTTTAGCAGTTTAGGGCTTTGGTCCATTTTGAGTTAATTTTTATATGTTGTGTGTGTGTGTGTGGGGGTATGTGTCCAATTTCATTCTTTTCCATGTGGAATCCTGTTTTTCCAGCACAATCTGCTAAAAAGTCTGTTCTTTGCCCATTGAATTGTTTTATCATTCTAGTCAAAAATCAATTGAGCATAAATATTACGAATTTATTTCTTGCTTCTCAATTCCATTTAATTGATCTATATGTCTATACTAGGCCAGTATCACATTGTCTTGATTACTATTGATTTGTAGTAAACTTTGCAATTGGAATATGTGAGTCCTCCAGTTTTGCAAACATTTTCATTTAACTCTTTTTTTTTTAAAGTTCCACTCCTAGTGTAGAACCCAACAGAGGGCTCGATCCCACCACCCTGAGATTATGACCTGAGCCAAAATCAAGAGTCGGATGCTTAACCAACTGAGCCACTCAAGTGCTCCAGAACTACATGAATTTTAACACTACCCCTCTGAGAGTGGGCAATAGGAATGTATATAAGTGTTAGGATTAGGGGTGGGAGGCTGAGATCATGCCAAGGTTGTAGGAATGAATACCTAAGGAATATCTTAATCTTGAGAATGTGATAAGAGAAAGATGGCATGAGACAGGATGTGGCAGAGTTGCAGGCCCAAACAGAGAGCTGGTGTTAATCACTCCTTTGGCAAGAGAGAGACCTCTAATCTTGAGGTGTTGTGACTACACAAGTAATACCTGCCAGTGAATAGGAAATAGAATAACAAGCGACTTGAGAAGCAAAGTGAATTTATTATGGTGTAGACTAGATTAACTCCAGTATATTCAACTAAGTCTGATATACCTTGGGATATTTATTTTTAACTTTTTTAAAGATTTATTTATTTTAGAGAGAGACCATGAGCAGGAGGGGTAGGGGGGAGTCTAGTCAAGATCTGGTTTAGCTATTTAAACCCCACCAAAAAAAAAAAAAAAAAAACCACCATCTACTTTCTCTTCCCGTTGCCTCCTATCTTCTCCAGCTGGCACGAACTTCCAAGAAACATGATATAGTAGGCATTGCAGTATACTGGCTGCTTGTTGGGGTTGGAATAGACCTGTTCAGGTTTGAGGGACGCAAAAGGGTTAGCTCCATAGGCAGTGATGTGTGTATCCAGGTCCACCAGAATCTGCAAAGAAGCTGCCAACTCCTGATGGCTATAGGAGACATAAAAAAAAAGAAGAAGAAGAAGAAGAAGAAGAAGAAGAAGAAAAAGAAGAAGAAGCAGCAGCAGAAATTGCTATGCCAATTATGAGAGACACCGGAGAAACTTCCTCAGAACTTGATACTTCTGGACTCATCAATCCCCCAAATTACCTAAGGCTATACAGGCAAGGGTATCCCTCCCTCCCACATGTGTCACTAAGTACCTGATTAACTAGCATAGGACTTGGTTCCAAGGGGATTAGAAAGCCAAGTGTGGAAAGGAAGAAAATCCTCACCAGAAGATAGAAGATGAGCAAGGGGGAGAGAAATGAGCTCATCTATACAGAGAGAGGTATGAGTGAGTCAGGGAGGTATACAAATAGGAAAAAGTTGAAACCTGTAAACAGTGATCAATGTAGGGATCTCATAATCACGAAGTAGCAGGAGGGTGGGCAGCCAAGCCTCCATCAAGTCTGGGGAAGCATGGAAACCTATGGGAGAAAAAAATCCCAGAAATGGATATAGAGAGGGGAAAGGCTGAGGTAGACTCTAAGCAAGATACTTTTTTGGATTGTGTCCACCCCTCCCCTCACTTTGCTCACCTCCAATGCTTATTTACCATCATCACCCACCCCAGGTTCTTCAATGGAAAATTCTGAACCCAGGTATAGCACATATGGCTAATGATCAATCAAGGTTGTCATCATATTATGTTTAACCTGACCAAATGAATGGGGTTCCAAATATAGAAGATACAAAAGTCAGGATGGAGAATTCCCAGAAAAGCCACCCAGTATTCCCCTGAATGACTCTTACCTGGATGGAATGCCACCACCAAATCTGGACGAGCTATTTGTCCAGTCTCTACCTGCTCCTCCCAGAAATCATGATAGAGGCCCCTATGGCCACTAAGCTGAACTGTGCCAGGTTCCAGAGGGGAAGATGAGGTGCTCTGTGTAAAGTCAGCAGATACATCTATACCCACCATGATCACACGGAGGCCAAGGTGTCCAGGAAACATGTAGCCAAGCTCATCATAGTGCCCAGGGTGAGTGAGGAATGTCTCCACATGGGAAGCACCAACCACATGCACTGTGCTTCCCCCAATTTTCCCAGTATCTATCCCCAAGGCCCGAAGCCCAAGGCCCAGTGTCAAAGGCCGTGATAGGGCATCTGTCAGCAGCCGCTTCAAAGAGCCTTGCAGGACATCTGAGTCTGGCCTTGGTCGTCCTACACTGGCCCACAAGGCGGTCATGGCATGACTGCCTAGCACAGCATCCAGTGTAGCATCTAGCTGTAAATGTCGCATAGAAAACCAGGTATCCCAGCCCTGTACAATTTCAGCCAGGCATGGCCAAGGTCCTGAAGGTAAGACAAAAGCACCTGTAGGAAAGAAGGGATAAGAGTGAC
Source organism: Vulpes lagopus (assembly GCF_018345385.1). Classification (NCBI taxonomy): domain Eukaryota; kingdom Metazoa; phylum Chordata; class Mammalia; order Carnivora; family Canidae; genus Vulpes; species Vulpes lagopus. The sequence goes on along the minus strand of NC_054826.1, from coordinate 64,441,465 downwards.
CTAATCCTTTCCTGCCTTCAATATTCCTTCCAAGTTTACTCCTCCAACTTGTGACCAGCAATGCCCCACTCAGTTTCTCATGTTTCCTCATAACAACATGCTTTCATATCTTTCTCCAAATACAACCAACTATGACTACTGTCGCAAAGTTTTCCAACACCACCACTTCACCTGTGACTAGAAGCCATTCCATGAGACGGTCCACAGCTACGAGACGCAGCTCTTGACAAACCTTCCTGTGCTCTGGCCAGTCTGACCTCTGGCACTCTGGACCACAGTAATAGACATTTCTGCACCTGAAAGATGAGCCCCAGAAATAGATGTTCCTTCCTATACCTCAAAAGTGATTTAGGGATGTCTAGGGAAGGGAACTGATACCTCCTGTATCTAGAAAGAAAGGTCACTGGGTAGGGAAGGTAGGGAGAGGAGTGAGAGCTAATACACCAAATTTGGAGATTACATTTGGCAGGGGAAGCATGAGATACTAGGAACATAATTATTCTCTTGGGTCAGAGTAATACCTCAGTCCGTATCTGGAACAACTCACTTTTTACATTCTTTACAGACAAAAAAAAAAAAAACCAGAAGTTTGCAGCTGCCCTCTTATCACAGGTATGGCTCAACTCCAACCTCCTCAAAACAGATAAGATCTTTCCCCTTGAGTACTCAAGAGGGAGGCAGAGAATAGTATATAGTAGTCCCCCCCACCCCCTTATCCACAAGGAATAAGTGCCAAGGCTTCCAGTGGATGCCTGAACTTATGGAGAGTACCAAACCCTATATATATATACATACTATGGTTTTTCCTATACATACATACCTATGATAAAGTTTACAAATTAGGCACAGTAAGATATTAACAAGACAATTATAACATACTTTAATAAATGTACGAACGTGTTCTTTCTCTCAAAGTATCTTATTGTACTGTATTCACCCTTCTTCTTGTGATGATGTGAGATGATAAAATGCCTACATGATGAAATGAAGTAAGGTGAATGACACAGGTGCTGTAATACAGTATTATGCTACTACTGACTTTTTGACAATAGTCAGAGGAGGATCATCTGCTTCCAGACTGTAGCAGACCTTGCATAACTGAAATAATGTGAAACTGAAGATGCGGGGGACTACCGTACCATGGTCTGACTTCCCCATAATACCCAAAATATGGAGGAGCCAAATCCTTTTCTAATCCTTTCTGCGGCCTGGAGCACACAAAATGAAGGATGGGCCTGAAGTTATTCTGAAAACTCTTAGACCTTTCCTTCTGCAATGAAGTCTTAGAATAGGATCATTTCTGGAAGACTCTATTATTAGCCCCAATTAGTCACCTCTTGCATTGCCGTAGGACCTTGGAGTCTGAAAGGCCACTAGGAAGAGCTCTACAGTGAGCACAGAATCGGAATGTGTCCTCCATCTTCTGGAACATTTCTTGAGGGCATCGAAATCCAAAGCCTGATACAGAAGCACCCCCATCTAGCACCAACCTGCAAAACGGCATGGAGAAGTTGCAATAGAAAGAAGATCTCCAAAATCATTCACGATCTATACTTTGCCTCCTATATATTTCCATCTACTCCCACTATTTCTCACATAAGCAAATATTTCTTCTATAGTAATAAACCTTGCAAAAGTCAGGATGAGAAACTCCCTCATTGTAAATGCCCCATATTTCCCAAGTTACATTCCTTCTTGCCTTCTAAAATCACTTCTACCAGAGATAATATATTACTCTTCCACAGAACTAGTAACTCACTTGTATTCTTCATAGCTTTTCATGTTTAGCTTTTGAAGGATTAGCCGGGATAGGCCAGGAACATTATTCTCCAAGGAGAAGAAGCCAAGTGCATCAATACTAGGGTCAGATTTTGAGAGGGTCAGAGGCACAGAGGTCACAACTGTGGGTGGGGTCACAACCACGGGAGTCACCGATGAGGGGGATTTCTTGTGCCTTCGTTGCCGGGATCTTGGAGCCATGGCTGTCCACTGATACCTGGGGGGCTATACGTAGAAGAGATATGGAAATTTTGCAAGACAGACAAATGTGATTTGTTTTCATATGTTTGACCTTTCACTTCTCATTCCAGTCTCTCAGACCCAGGTATCAGTGAGATTTATTTAGGATCTACTGATTATTGATCACCGCGGACAATTAAAAAAATAGGAGGGAAAGAATTGCATATCAATGCAATTATACATATATGTGTTACATGTGAAGTTCTATATGAAATATATATATGTAAGTAAATGCATAGAAAAAGTCTGGCAGTGCTCATATAAAACTAATAACAATGACTAACTCTGAGGAGGAAAAGAAGTAATGAGATAGAAACTGGCTTAATCTAAAGGAACTTTAGACTTATCTGTAATGTTTGAATTGAATACTAAGAATATATTTATATATTATTATGCATTTAGAAAATCAACTTAAGGGAGGAAAAAACAACAAGTTTTGGTTGTCCCAAACTACCAACTAATTGGAGAGTCAGTCAATCTCACCTAGTTAGGGAAATAGAACATTCATTTTAGAAGACCTATCATCACACTTTTAAGCAATCAACCCATAAGTAGAAATTAAATGCAATACAAAATCAGCACCACAATATTAAGATTTATGTAGTCAAAGCAAGTTATACAAATTATGAGGAAAATTTCCTAATGGGGTGAATTTTGAAATAGAACTAGTCCCATGCTCACCCACTACCTAGGTCTCCTTCCCTGTCTTGTCTTTTCCCATTCATTCCACTAGGACTGAGTAAATAAAAGGAACTATATTGGGAAAAACAAAAACATCCACTCATTCAACAAGTATTTATTGCTAAACATATATGATCATTCATAAAGTATTGTAATGGAAACAAATATGAAAAATATACTTGATATCTAAATGTCTTATAGAAGGATCAAATTATAATAAATTATAATATAAGGCATCATGTAAATCCTATAAGAAAAGTGAAACTAAAGCACTAATGGGAGATCAGAAGGAAAGGGTCTCTTCAGTTTGGTTAGCTGTAAGAAGACTTTATAAAGCAGGTAGCAGTCAGAATAGACTCCTGAATGATGGTAATATTTTGAATACATGGAGACAGAAAAAAGGAATTCTAAGCACAAAAAAGAGCATGAACATAGAAATGTAGATGGGAATACTCTAGAAATTAATGAAATAGAATAGTTTGAATTTGATTTTTAACTATGACCTAAATGTAAGAACTAAAACTATAAAGTCTTAGAACACATAGGGAAAAGTGTCAATATGGATTTGGCAATAAATATTTCAGATATGAAACCATAAAAAGAAAGGAAGTACTGATAATATGCTACAAAATGTGAGTGAACTTCAAAAACATTATGCTAACTGAAAGAAGCCGGACACAAAAGGTCACACATTATATGATTCCATTTATATGAAATATTGAGAAAAGGTAAATTCAGAGACAATACAGATTCATGGTTGCCAGAGGCTGGGAAGAAGAGGAATGGGGAGTAACTGCTAAATGGTTATGGGCTTTTCTTTTGGGATGACGAAAATGTTTTGGAACTAGACAGAGGTGGTGTTTGTACAACAATGTGAATGTATGACACATCATGCTCACTTTATATTTTTTAAATTTTTTTGTGTCATGCTCACTTTAAAAGTATTAATTTTGTTATATGAATTTCATCTCAATTAAAAAATAAGTAAAAGTATCTGTAGAGATTGAGAATCTAAAAAATTATTAACCCTCAGATTAAGTGCCTCCAGGGACAGGGAAATGGCAGAGGATAAAAATGCTGACAATGGTTGGTTTTACTGTGAATAAGATAACTATTAAAGTTCAAATCAGGGATCATGTTTTGTTACAAAAATAGTCTGACATTTAATCCTTTTGGACTAGATTTGTTAGGGAAAAAACTCTAAGAAAAATCATTCAGCTGAGGTGTAGGTGGCAGAACAAAGACCTCTCAGAATCATCCAGCTAAAAATCTATTGTCTATATACCTGAAACTAACATAACACTGTATGTTAACTAATTGCAATTAAAATAAAAACTTGGGAAGCCTGGGTGGCTCAGTTATTGAGTGCCTGCCTTTGGCCCAGGGCATGATCCTGGAATACCAGGATGGAGTCCCACATTCTGGCTCCCTGCATGGAGCCTGCTTCTCCCTCTGCCTGTGTCTCTGCCTCTCTCTCTGTGTCTCTCATGAATAAATAAACAAAATCTTTAAAAAATAAAAAAATAAAAAATTTAAAAAAATCTATTATCTTACAAATTAGCTCTTGCAAACTGCTGTCCTCAGTTAACGAGGGAACTAATTTGTATCTTCCTTTGTACTTTCTCTCATTCTTTCACTACACTCTTATGATCTCTCCCCTCATCCCAGATAAATGGATGTTTTCAGAGTCCACAGAACAGAGATGTGTTTATCTGCATATCATATCTTCTACATTCTCACTAATACAGAAGAAATTAGACCTGAAGGTGATAGATTATTTTAAGATTTAAGGGTCATGTCCTGGGCAGCCCAGGTGGCTCAGCAGTTTAGCGCTGCCTTCAGCCCAGGGCATGATCCTGGAGACCCGGGATCGAGTCCCACGTGGGGCTCCCTGCATGGAGCCTGCTTCTCCCTCTGTCTGTGTCTCTGCCTCTCTCTCTCTGTCTCTCATGAATAAATAAATAAAATCTTAAAAAAAAAAAAGGTCATGCCATTTTACTAAAGGATACTTTCACACTTGAATATACCATTTGCAACAACTGACCTGATTCTTCCTTCCACTAAAAAAAAAATGTATTTTTCTATGTACATATGTATTTATTTAGAAAGCACACCTGTGCAAGCAGCGGGGGGGGGGGGGGGGGGCTGGTGCAAAGGCAGAGGGAGAGAATTTTAAGCAGACCTTGCGCTGAGTGCTGAGCCTAATGCGAGGCTCAATCTCATGACCCCGAGATCATGACCTGAGCTGAAATCAAGAATCAGTTTAACTGACTAAGCCACCCAGGCACCCCTTCATTCCACTTTTAATCACTACACATTCTCATCCCATTTCCAGAATCACTGCAACTCAAGAAGCATTCATCTGCTCTATCAAGCCTCCATTTGGGGAGGAGTGGTAGTGAAATCTCTAATCATTTCCTCTGTCTAGAGCAAGTTTATGATACAAATGAACTAAATTTCTAGGAGGAAGATCCTTGCATTTGTATAGGGCTCCTGAGTTTGTATACCCTAGGCCCAGTTCCAGCTTCCCTGGTTCTAACTTTCCTGCACTGAATCCCAAGATCCTCCAACTTTGAGGGAACAGACAGGATTGAGAGAAACTTAGCCAAAAAAAAGAGGGGACAAGGGAAAAGTTGGAAAGAATTCTATATAATAAGCTTTTAGAATTTTCCAGAGATCAGAACCTACCTCACCTCACAGGGGATCAGTTTAACTTTTTTCTAGCCATTCCCAGGGACGGGCTCTAATTTATTCCCAGTATATAAAAGAGAAAACATTAATACCAAGGATTAAAGAGACAGGAGACAAGAACTGGACAGTCTAGAAAAACTCTTATCTTTCATCTCCAAATTCCCTACAATATTAACTTATTCCCAGACAAGGTCTTCTGTCTTTCTCCTTCACCACTCAAAGCCGCAAGTTTCACCCAAACCAGTAACCTTCTCACTAACTTCCAGACCAGAAAGTCCCATCTAATTTTCCCTAATTCACCAGCAAACACAAAACATCTTTGGGAAGATAAGGAAAGGGGGAATCCTCAAAAGAAGTTGGAAAAAAAGAAAGAGAAAAGGAGGAATAGATTAGGAATATTGCTATTATTAAGCACATTCAGCTGCTTAATCAGTGATTAACACTCCCTGGGGTGATAAATGTTTTACTCAACTATAAACTAAGCAAGCAGATGGTCTGATGGAAAAGTAACTTACCCTGCTAAGCCCTCGGCTTCCTTCCTTCTCTCTTTCTTCCAAGTGAAGTGAGTGCTTGATCTCCTCATATCTAGGTTGTGGCTGACTTGCAGCTGTCCCTTCATATCACCTTTCTTTGCAAACTGCTGAAATGCTGAGTCTCTGTGACTAGGTGTGCCCTGCCAACCAGACAGACAACACTGAATTCTCCCTAACGAGGTAAGGAGGGACCTGGCCCCCTGCCTGTGGACTTCTCTCTTTCTGACCTTCCTTCTCTGCCAAGAAAGCTCAGAACTCTGTCAACACTCTCAAACTCACCAAGGTCAGGCAAGCTAAGTTAAGATAAAGCCTATTGCTTCCTGAACCTCTCTCACTAAGGCATTTCTGCTCTCAGTCCACACCGTCAGAGAAAACAAACCCAAAACCCTGGGATTAGTTCAGAAGTGATTATTTGGTTGGAAAGGTAGGCACTACCTCAAAGCAACAGAACAACGCCTAGAGTTGCCTGGAGTTCTGGATGTCAGTCTAGACCCAGGATAAGTTAACCCAAACCCAAAGTGCCTTTTAGCATAACAAACACTGCTCAAACACAATTCAACAATGATCAAGCTAGGCTTAAACACAAACATAATACCCAAGAGGAATTGCAAAAGCTCACTTAATCGTATAAAAGGACATCAACTGTAGGGGAAACAAAATTAATTTGTAAAATTCACTTTCTCAAAAAGGAGAGCAACGTACTTTCTGAATGTCATCATGTACACTCATTTATTTCAAAAGAAGAATAAAAAAAGGAATAAAGTAAGCAAAACCAAAATATTATCGACTAAAAATGCATTCAATTTTCTAGGAACAGAAAATATAAAAGAATAAATTCAAACACCTTATTCCTTCTTCTAATGAATGCTGATCCAGGGAATTTAATTACATACACATTCCTAGCTCCTTTTCACTTACCAAGCTCCAGAGTCTACCAGAAATTATCAGGGCAGTGGTCCTATATGACTGTAAGACCTGATTTTCTGCTTACATCTGGTCCCAGTTATGGCACTTACCTGCCTCTGTGAACATCATCAAACTGGGAAACAGAACTTGCAGTCAATTGAGATCCTGGAATGTGGCAAATAAAAAATCTACATATGAACAGTTGGAAAGCATGGATTCTAAAAGAACCCCAAACGGCAGAAAACAACTACACACAGAGGGAGTGAAAGTGTTAAGGATGCAGCAAAACATTACATATTATTCAGAATAGCTGTGGAGAAAGAAAATCAGTTGCAATAGGGAAAAACCCTAGTAAAACAGGAGTAACTCATTTTAAGCAAAGGTTTCATGCCTATTTCAAATTTAACTTGTAGAACTTTTAAAGGTTATGAATTCTGTTAATAATAGCTGAACTGCATAAAGCACAAGAAATCAGAGATGGCCTTTTCTAATTCAGGAGTATCCTCTTTGAATGTAAAGGGACATATAGAAAAAAAATTGATATTGAATATTAATTTATATTTTACCATCACTAATACTATCTCTGGTAGACATTTCAATTTACAATCTAGAAAGAGCTGAACTTTTCAGTTTGCTTTCATCATCAGTTACATTTTTTAAAAAGCCATAAAAATGCTTTTGTGGTTCATTGTGAAACCTTAAAAAATACTTCTATGGTTCACAGTTATGAAGAAAGACTAAAAAGGGTTTCTTATTTCACAGTTAGGAAGTGGTCTATGAGGCACTTGGTGATTTTCTAACACTCTTAATGTATACTACCTTTCTGCATTCTTACCATCAACCCAGAATTCTTCTAGTTTGCTAATGATGTTTTATGTTTATCCAAGATTCCCACAAACACTTTATAACCCAAGTGATGGACCTAACGACTAAGGAAGTTCCTAGTAATTGACATAACTAGTTAAGCTCTTAATTTAGAGATGCACAGTTTTCATAAACCAGGAACATCCAGAAGAACTTTTAAGGTATGCAGTGCATAGTAAGTAACTTTAAGGGTAGCTCATGGACTGGTATGTATGCAAACTGATAAGACAGCAACTAAAAGCTATAATAATCAACAATTTGAGTTCTGTTTGCTACCCAGAATAAGGCAAGTATATACATTTTAATTTAATGTTTTGCAATGTGTATCATTATCATTATTGTTGAAAACTGTAATTAAAGTTACCATATGATTATAAGATGTTGAGCAATGTACTAATTTACCTCAATTTGCAAAATTTCATACTTATTTTGATTATGGAAAAGAAGAAAGGAATATGATGGCAAGAAAATACAGTATCATGAATATCCTTTTTTCTTATTAAAATACCCAATAAAGTTCTAATACTAATATAACAAAACTCTACACAATATTTTCTTTCAATTAAATGTTAAATGAAACAGTGATTTTAAATATTAGATTTAGGAGGCCTATAACAGTCACCCAAAGTACTCTAGTGCTCAGTTACTAATGCTCATGTAAGACATATGTAACCAAAGTTTAAAAAAAAAAGGCAAAATTTATGAAGACAAGAATTTAATTCATCAAATACCATAACTATCCACGAGATCATCTCTGAAGGCTATATCCCAGTTGTATTAATATGATTTTCTGATTTGCATGAGGTCAAATCAGACTACATCTTCCAAATAAAACCCAACACAGAGATAGGAGCAGCGGCCCATGCATGGAATTTATTGTGTGCTACTGTTTATAAAATACTCGAATAGTCCTGCACATGCATAATATTTCCAACTTAGACAGGAGACCGTACAGGGTGCACTTTCTGGCAAACAAAACAATAGATGGTTCCGCTGCCTGGAGCTCTGAGTTGTATTCCAGGGCATGAGGGAAGCAGGCCACCAAAGTAAAGGGAAATACCAAACTACAGTGGCAATCAATACAGGTCAATAATTGTGAAAAATTAGCACATGGTTCCATTTAGTTTAACCAAGCAGTTCTGTAACTATCAAAAGAAAATGTTCAACATGCAATCTTGACTTTTATGCTTCCACTAACATCTGAATGAATGAACAGAACCATTGCTTCTATGCTGCATTGCTTAATCAAAAACACTTCCAGAACATTTTAAAATTTCCTTTGCATCAAAACATAAAAATGATAGAAAGCCAGCAGCAAATCACCCTGGTGGCTATTTAAGCAACTTGAGTACTCACAATAAACTAAAATTTCTCATAACATCTAGGTAACCTATACATGTCGTACCTGTACATCATAGGTCTATATATTAAATATTTGCAAAATGAAAACATGCATACACAAAATACGTCAAGTTTTACAGACATGATTTGAATTAAAATTTACTTTGACAATGTACAAACTTCTTTTAAAGTACCTTAAATGAGTAATTCTGTAATTCTTCATAATTTTGAAATTTAGAGGTTTTCTTCTTAAATCTCTGGGGTGTAAATTTCAAAAGATCTGGGCAAAAAAGATTCTAAATTAGTTTTTGGACTTGTGTTCAAGTAAGAGAGTCTGCCTAGAAATAGGTTATGCATTCATAATTGAAAAATACCAAGACTATATTACAGAATTAGCCACATTTAAGAACTATAGACCTGAGGTCAGCATTTTGTATAAATGCCAACTGGATTTCTCAGCATTTTGCCCATAATTCAAAATACAGCTTAGTAACCTCAGAAATGTATTTTAAGACCATGCTAATTCATCCTTTAAAGACATTTCATGGGGAAAAGAAAAAGTCCACATTAGCTCTTAGGATTGCATTTGAAGTCATGGTTAAAAAACAAAATCTAATTCTACTGAGGGGAAAAAGAAATCTCATTTGTAAACTTAAATGTGTGAACCACAAGCATAAATGGAGGTGTAGTTGCCCTCCACTGGAAATTGCCCCAAACCCCTTGCTCACTGCTCTCCACCTTGGCAGCGATGACCCAATCTTATCAGATATCACAACATGTCCCAGGGCCCTCAAGCTTCCATCCAGGAAGGGGGCTGGGGTCTCAAAAGCACAATGGTTTCTCCAGAGGGACTGTGACATTTACAGTCAGCTTGGCCGACCCCTCCAGATCCTGGGGGTGATCTGTCCATTTGGGGCCCGAGATGTGAGAGTCCCTGGGAAGCCGTGGGTCACTGGGCACTATGGTTGCCAGTCCCGTGGTTCTCAGTGGCATGTGCGGTGTTCAGAGAATTGAAACCATCTTGCTGTACAGCATCTTTCCGGGGTGGCATTCTCTCATTGATCCTATCCAAACCCTTTGCCTCTTCAAAACTGCAGATTCTATGTGGTGGAGAGAATCCTCGTATTGCTTAACAAAATGCAAATTTGATAAGTCAGTAATTGAAAAACATTTCTGAGATTTCAAAAACATAATTAATGATTTTTAAGAAGAAAGAAATTAGCTGTATGTAGCAACATTTAAATCTTACTTTAACTGAACCCTATCCCCACTCCAGACTTCCCCTTAAAATGTGAAATGTTTAAACCTAAATGTAAACATGATAGCTTCATAGATGACAAGTGTTAGCATAGCCTTTAAAAAAGAACGCACAAAAATAACCCTTCCATGACCCCAAAATTAACCTGCAGGCAATGGTCTCAGGGTCTCAGTCTGACTTCTACTATACCACTTAACTCCTACAAAAACCCTAAAATCACCAGTGACTATCACAGTAAGGCAGCAACAAGAGTAGGGGCAAGTGAGGAGGCTAAACAAGGTTAACCTTGACATACAAATCTGTACCAATAGCTTCGGAGGAGAAAGAGGTAAAGTATATTAAAATTTAGCAGATCAGAACTATCTTGGAGGTCAAGGTATGTATCATCACCCCATCACCACCAGGATGAAATGAAAAAGGTGGGGAATGCCTCCAGGAATTAGATCTGTATTTGACTGATAGTAAAAAGTATTCAGTTTCATATTTTAGGAAATGTCTTCCTTAATTCAATGGCCATTCACTGCATGTTCTTTGGAAACCCAAATCAAAAGAAATGGCAATCCTCCTCCAACTGTTATAATTTCTCATTCACTTCATTTATAATGATGCTTCCTCCATTATTAAAATGTGCACACAAAAGATTTCCATAACTGGTTATAATCTGGTTGCTTTTATATGTGCAATCCCTGGGACTCAGAGTCTGTGCATGTGAACCAAATAAATGATTGGGGTGGCAAAGCATTTAGCAATGTGTAATATTAGGCCAACAGATCATATACATGAATATAATATTATTATATAATATTATTAGCAAACGCTAAGCCAACAGCAAATACATATATAAAATAAAAATCATAGTGACAGCTCCTGCACTTTCAGGTGAATTACTGAAAATGAATAAAAGTCAATTCAAACCTATATCTAGAGGGGGTTTCATCTAGGAAAAAAATGATCTGAATAGCACAGAATCATGCAAAATGTGGAATAGATCTTTCTTTGCAACTTCAAATGCTATAATACATAGCATAACATGCTGCACTCTAAAGAATTCAGGAACGGTAAATGCTGGTTGCACACTATACTAGAAAAGGAAAATCCAGATTGTCACTATGGAAATTGGTCCTTGTAATTAAAAAAAAAAAAAGAAAGGAAGAAAGAAAGAAAGAAAAAAAAAAGAGGAATGTGACTATTAAACTTGATGAGTCAGTGAGTCTGATTCATCTTGGGCTGTGCAAACTAGGAGTAAAACACACCCACAGGACATTCTCTGATGCCCACCCACACACCACAGATCTCTGCCCAGCGCAAGGACTCTGATCGTACCTTTTTCAGCCTCAATAGCCTCAACTGTGGCTGTACAGAAGTGAGCAGAGGCATGCAAAATGAATGAGAGAGATGAGAAGGGTCATATTGTACAGCAGAAAAGGCAATGATCACGTAAAATATCACAGTATCCCATACTACATCATCATTTACAATTTAACATAAATAGTATCCATATTAGAGAGCCCCATCCAATCCCCCAATTCCTGACACAGCACAGTTTACACACAGCACTATGACAACATTGCTCAGAGCACAGAACACATGGACCTAATGTAAACACAGACACCTCAGCACCCATGCAAATGCACTCCAGTGTTAATTACCTACTGTGAATTCAGTATTTTGATGGCCTTAGAATTTTTCAACATGTGTATTATATCACATCCATCACAATCACAAGGAAATCCTCTAGGGTGAAATTATGATGGCAAAATTGTACCAAAAGTCAAACAGAAAATTCTGTTTTTCCCCATCTAACTGAACCAATACTCATTATCAGTTGTTCCATAAGATATAAACTAGAAGAGGTCAGTAATGCTTTTCCTGTTGCTTCTAATTCATAAGGCAAAGCAAAAGTGAAGTTGGTATGGATACAATGAAACTTAAGGACAGTAAACTTGATGAATTACTCTAATAGAATAGTTCCCTAGCTCTTTTGTTTGGGTAACCTAAAAGGACCCCATCTACCAGGAACTTCCTTTCTATTCTAACACTGGGTGTCCCACATATCTAAAGATATTAAGCTCTATAGCCTTTTAAAAAAGCTGTTTGTGTTCAGTTTATCATGAACTCAAATCTGCCTCAGGCACTAACAACATGCATTCTCAAGTGAAGATAGGCCATTGTACATCTTTTCAAGCCCATCTACCAACTAGAGAGGAATCAAATAGAACTGAGATCTTACAGGCAATAAATCCTAATTACCGTGTGATATGGACATACACATAGGTCATATAAGTGAGAAAGGCATTCTTAATATAGTTTGTCTCTGGCCCATTTAGAGAATTTCAACATTATTTAGTCATACATTTTGTAATCAGTCTGTTGGCTCATTTCTGGGTTCAAACTGTATAAAGTACTCACACTGAGGACCAGGATCAAAGATTGCAGAGGATAATACTGCCTGACAATGTTGCAAATTCTCCACTTTACCCAAAGTGCACACACTCAGAATATTTATAACAATAATGTCCCATACTTTCTATTTTGCTTCTTCTTCAAGGCCAATTAGATTTAGAATAAATTTTGTCCAAAGCAGTTATTAATGTGAAAGAAAATGATGAATCTAAGGAGTTAAAATAGACTAAATTAGAAATTTGTTGATCTTAACCAGATAGTAAAGGTAGTTGGGAACCCAAAAAAGTAGGGTGAACACTGAATAAAAAAAACTTAATTTTCCTTAACTGTTAAACTACATTAAAATAGCAGACATTTATTGTACACCCACTGTACAGATCACCATTTAAAAAACCTAGCTCTGTGCACATAGAATATACTCTTGGAATCTTCCCAGACAGAAAACCAGGATAAATGACCCACCTCTACTTGATCAGCCCTGCAACATCTATTCTTCAAAATAAGGACTATTTTCTCTATAATTTAGACATTAAATGGGAAAAAAAAATAAATGCCTATTAGAATATGTTTTAAAGAGCTTGTGGTAACAGAAGTGATTTTATAGGAAATATTTCATAACTTTTACTACATATGGTAATAAATTAAAAGTAAAACCTGGTATCACTGTAAGAATTAGTACCTATTTGAGTGCATCAGTAGTTTAAAAGTCTATTTATAAACCTTTCAAATTATGAAATGTAACAACATACTTCTGAAATAATCGTATGGGTTTTAATTTTATATGTAAAAGCATGTTTTAGGTCAATTATATTCTCTGCTCTTTCTAGAAGCTTCTAAATGCTCCTAATCCTTTTCAGGATACAAAATACATATTACACTCAAAATTGCATACCATGTCAAGCTTGTATGTTTAAAATTGAAAAAATGGTCATCTGAAGCTTAAACATTAAGATGGAAAGAGATCTGATAATTGCAAAATTCTATCTGAAAGGCACTATTCTTCCTCTATTTGTTTTCAGTTTTATGGAGCATCTTGATACGGTGTTAGTAAATTTGAGTACAGTGCTGTCACAAACTGTGCTCCTCAATATTACACGGGATAAATAATGATGAGGAATTTGGCATTACTAAAATGGAGATGGCTACATAGGTCCTGGTGAAGGGTAGTAGCATTATAGGGCTAGTTCCTAAACAAATTTCCATGAGTAAAATAAAAGGCACATAAAATAAAATATATCAATTCCTACTCCAAAAGAGTTGTGGAGTTTGTGAAAACACTCAAGAAATATAAATTAACTTTAAGCTTATTGATAAGGCAATAGGACTTCTTTTCTGACTTATTTCTGACAACAGGACTGAGATATTAGAATTTACATCACACAGATGCAGCTTCTTAGAGGAGTTTTGTTACGTGCTTCAAAATGGGTTTATCGGGATCCCTGGGTGGCGCAGCGGTTTGGCGCCTGCCTTTGGCCCAGGGCGCGATCCTGGAGACCCGGGATCGAATCCCACATCGGGCTCCCGGTGCATGGAGCCTGCTTCTCCCTCTGCCTGTGTCTCTGCCTCTCTCTCTCTCTCTCTGTGACTATCGTAAAATAAAAAAAAAAAACAAAAAACAAAATGGGTTTATCTTATTATGCTAGGGAAATTGCTCCACACTATCAAGAGCCATCACTGGCACAGCTAGGGAGCTATCTAGCTTCTAGTTTGCCCAAATTAGACCCCTTAAACTCAGCAATATACTGCTAATTCACTCTGCTGGGAATACAGTCCCTTTAGTAAAGCTGTTTTTCAAACCTTCTCTGCAGTTGGGGGAGAGTTCAAAGTTGGAAGACTGAGCTTCAGGCTGCATGCAAATTAAGAATGAGTAGAAGAGCTAAGCTGCCAACAAAGCATGTAATTAGCAGGAACTAATTGTGAAATCTAAAAGGTTTGCTGTAAATACAATGTAAAAGTAATAATATATCCAAGGATAATAGAGTGATGACTGTAGTGTAGATTTATTAAAGTATGAGGCCTTTCAGCTTTCCTTTCCTTTTATGAACAAAGAAAAGGGTAAACATTTTTCAAACTATTAAAGTTCATCCTTTTCTATTAACACTTACTTTTGTTAGTTTTATTGAATGTTTAAGATCTTTGTGTTAGTGAAAATTCTTTTTAGCTCATTTGCTAAAGCCCGTAATAAGAAAAATGGAGGGCAAAGAATATAAAGAAAATCAAAGCAATTTTTTTTAATTAAAAAAAAAAAAAAGGAAACCTTGTTTTAAAACATAGCTGTACTTCTCACATATACCAGTAGTGGTAGCAGACAACACACTAACATATAAAATAGAACATGTATAGACTATAAGTAGAAATTATTGGTCTACAGAAAGATTATTTTATTTATTTAGGCATTTATAATGAGACTAAGTGAAATGAAGCTGTGGAAAGTCAATCTGATTTAAATTTATTCAAAAGTTTAGGGCAGCGCAGGTGGCTCAGCGGTTTAGCGCCACCTTTGGCCCAGGGCCTGATCCTGGAGACCCGGGATCGAGTCCCACATCAGGCTCCCTGCATGCAGCCTGCTTCTCCCTCTGTCTGTGTCTCTGCCTCTCTCTCTCTCTCTGTCTCTCTCTGTGTCTCTCATGAATAAATAAATAAAATCTTAAATTAAATATTGAATAAAAAAATTATTCAAAAGTTTAAATTATTTATTTTTTGCTTTAAAAAATTCACTAATTATAACACCAGAAAGAAAGTTAGCCATGATTAAGGAAAACATTAGATCTGTTGCTGCCTGTTTTAATAGAGCAATGACCCTTGGAGGGCTGTCAAAAGTGGCTACAATAAAACAAAAATTAAAGCTTTCTTTATCACATTTTTTGCTTTTCAACAAGGGAAAGAAATCTAGACTTTGAGTTATTGTGTATACTCTAAAACATTCAAATCACTCTCTTCTATTTAATCTGTTTTGGGCTTTCAAAAAGTTAACCCAGTTATTTACACAAATATTTACGCCAAAAAAGTAAGTTTTTAAAAAATATAAAATATTCAATGAGCCAGATTACAGGAATGCTTTACGTATAATTTTATTTTCATGCAAAATAAAGGCACACTTAATAACACCCTTTCAACTTTGACTTACAGGATTTAAATTCAACCCCTTATAACAATGACTTAATATCTAATGTTACATTCATGTTCAGAATGCACAAAGTACAGCAACAAATGCAGCAAACCTCAAAACAAGGTGCTACAAAGTTGCTTCTACATCAAAAGACAGACAAGCGTCTGATAGAGTAATTTAATTTAACATACTTTTACAGACATACAGCTAACCTAAAGAAAGACAGACAGATTTAGGAAAGCAGCTACATCTGCAGAGGAAGAAAACAGCATGTTACAGACAGTCAATTATACATAGAACATTTGACAAACACCACAGAAAACAAACTTTGGCATCATTTACCAGGGTACAAAACCTTGCACAAATCTTTTGGCAAGTGAAGTGCATAAGTAGTGTTTTGGGGCTCAAGCAGATTGTTAATTCTAAAATTAAGTATCTGATAATATAAGCATTGTCTAATACAATTACATAAATTAAAAAAATAAAAAATAAGAAACATGGAATTACATTTCCATTTTTGTAATATGGATATCCTTGATTCACATTCTGAAATTGGGGCTTTTAAAGGAAAAGGGTGCATTAGACAAACAAAAAAAAAATATTTAGACATTATGATATGAGCTGCTCCCATATCATTTCATTCAAAGCTGAGAAACTGACCATTATTTTCGATTGAAAGGAATACCCATTCTATCAATTTTCTGCCCTGGTCAAGTTCTTAACCAGATACTACCTATCATATAGTATTCTACCTATGTCAGCTGCTGAGACAGGAACTAAAAAGCAGAAGGAATTCCCTGCATGCATTATGTGTATTGTTAGCAAAAGAGTGAGGTGTGCCCCAGTCCATCTGAGGCACAGCAAGTTGCATAACATCATTACCACTTTGCAGGGTCTGCCGTCCTCCAGCCAACACTCCACTAGGCAACATCCCTGTGGGAGTCAGGCCCTTGAGTGTCAGCACACTTTCACTCTCCTCCCTATAGCAAAGAGATAAAACAAACAGAGATTTCCAACAAATGGTTAATATAAAAGAGGAGGGCCCAAAGGTAGGCCATGTATATAATTTATAACATTCATTGTTATCATATCTTCCTCAATTCCAAGATAAGACATTTTTCCATATTTTAAATGTGGATAAAAGGATAAGAGGGTGGGTGCCTTATTGTTTTTCCTGAAAAGCTTTATTAAGTATATGATGACATTCATCATCAATGAGAATCATACAATTAAGAAAATTTGGTATTTCTATCCTGTAAAGTTCAAATATCTGATATAACCAGTTTTGTAAACAAATTTTTAAGGGCTGACCCATTTACATGTACCCTTAAACCTAGCTTTCCTGAATTAACCCTAAAAAGATAATTTGTGGCTCCAGCAAAAGGAACTTCTTATATGGAAGAGCAAGTTCATCAGGAATACTATAAAAAGTACCCCCTCCTTCTCATCATGTTCTAGTTTTCAAGGCGTAGAACTAGTACTTTCATCACAGAAAGGTACCACATACTCAAAGTGAACAATAATACTCACAATAGTCAAAAACCCTAGTTTCAAAAGGACTGTTGTTCCCTTGTTGAATATCTAAATGTACAACTAAACTTCTTTATAGGAAGAATGCTGCTAAATTGCTTTTAGCTATTAAACAGAACACTGCTTACAGCAAAGTACAATAAAAGCAATTTCTGTAAAAAAAAAAATAATAATCAGGAAAATACATCATTACCTGAGCACAGAGAAGACCCTTGCCATCTTGCCAATTGCTCGAATTTTGTTTCTTATGATTTCTTTCCGGGCTGCAGCTGAACCTACTTTCAATGGAATAAATAGAAAAAAAGACTCAAGTTTAGGGCATCCACACTTGCACCATTCTATTACCCTATACCACGCTCATCTTAACCAAAACCAAACCCTCTGCCACCAGCTCACATGGAGGAGACTAGGTGAACTCATGCCAGAAAACTTCTCACTCCTTCAATGTTTAGCTCAGCGCTGGTCTAATAATATTGGGGTCTGATACAGATACAAATGAAAAGTAATACACAAACATTATGACTCTCACACTACTAATTATTAAAACAGCAATGGGAAATAAACTAGAACCCAACTTATATCAAAAACCAGAGGACAAAAAAAAAAATTTCTAACAATCCTATAGTCTTTAATTTTCATGAGGACCTACTGCATGCAACTAACAGATAAGAATTGGTAGTAACTCTGTTTAGGCTTCTGTTTAACTATTATAAAAGCCTCTGACATGCAGGCTGGAAATATCTCTTCTTACTATGATAGAGTAAGTTCTTTGCTCTAAGAGGGTTTAAAAACAATGGTTGATGAAATAACTACTGTGCAGATGACGCTGAACTAAGGACCATACCAGCATTTCAACAATAAAGAACATCTTAACCTCATGAACTAAATGTCCTCAAAGTCATGCAAATATATACAACAAGCTCTTACATCCCTAGGTGAGTATGACACAAGGAGAGTGAACAATGAGAAAAGATTCCCTAAAAAACACGGCTAAAGGATCACTCATGTTTCCTTTTTAAAGGGTTAGCTCTACTGCTTATCACTGATACAGAAGAGAATATATCAAAATAACTTAATCTTCAGCTGAAGAAAAACTCAAAGTTGTATCTTCCTTCCCTTGGCCTCCAGAAAGAACAACAATCTCAGTCCCATTATCTCATATATAGCAACTAGAATCACTCTGGACCCAAGAGTGTGGTTCCTTATTCCTTAGAGCTGTGCTTCAACACGATGAAAACACATATAGAAGCACCATGGTTGAGGAGAAAGTTAAGGAAAGGCTAAAGAGACTAGACTAAAAGGGGCCGTGGATATACAGAGGTCTGAACAACCATTAGTCTTCTGGGCCAGAGCAACTTATTTAAAATTCAAGCAGCCCACAAAAACCATATAATTAAAAACTAAGATGATGACTGGACCTTACTGCAAGGAAACAGAAAGGAAATCCAATTTCAAAGACAAAAACAAGACATATTTTAGAGAAAATAGGCTCCATGGCCATGTTTATGATGCTCTAAAGGGTAATGTGAGCACTGAAGCTACAGCTTTTGCAAGTTCAAAATTGCAGGTACTACATAGCTATTTTTAAGATGCCAAAAAAATCACTAAAAGTCTTAGAATCATAGAATATTAGAATTTGAAGAGACATTAGGGATACTGCAAAGTTTAATCTCCTCATTTTATAGACAAAGAAACTAAGTTTATTAATGGTCTTGTCCAAAGACCTAAGGTAAGTTTGATTTCTTTGAATGAATTAACATAAACATTTTGTTTTTAAATTGACAGAATGTTAAAAACAGCTAGACTGGGGAAGAGGAGTGTGGGGATGGGAGAGGATGGCTGCAAAGAGGTACATTCATATTTTCAGCCTTAATTTATATATCTGTAAAACAGAATAATATGTAAACTATATTGATTTCAAAATTTAAAAAAATCACTGGAATATAAAAACAGTATGCAAGTCAGGATTTTAAATCAGTCTACAAACACATCATGCATAATATTAAAGAAAATGTCCACGGAAAATTACTCTGGGGAATAAGACAGACAATCAAACACCCCTAATCATGCAGGGAAAAGTACAAAACATTACAAATAAGCAAAAGAATGAAATTTTAAAACAAGAGGAATGAAAAAGAGGGAAAAATATTTCCATGCACAGAAAGACAGATATCTTGGAATATGACTTCTAAAAACATCAAATTCTATCTCCAATACCACTTACACTAAATTTGTACAAGGCCCAAAAGGACTCTGCATAAATAGTACTCAATGAATGAGCTAACTTACATGGACATGAGGATAACTTATGAAGTCATATTTCAAAACAATGTTACTCTGTCTGGTCTGTACCTTTTTTATTGCCATATATGAGCCGTTCTTCAGATGGAGAGTCCAGAAAAAAGGAAGTGAATGATGGAGAAAAGGTGGTTGAGACAAATAAAAAGATAGAGATTTAACTTGGCAGTGGTACTGAAGAATGAATGTAGAAAGAAAGAAAGAGAAAAATGAAGGCCCTCATATTTGAAATTTGAAAAATGTAGTACTGTAGGATCTGGTGAATAAAAGAGGGATGCCACTGGGTAGAACTCTAAAGGAAAGATTTCTTAAAAGATATGTGTTCAGAAGAAATTATGGACAGAATGACTATAATATTTGATGAAAGTAGACAAATTAGGGACAGAAAAAAAACACGTGAAAACACATAAGACTGATAAAAGACTGTGCAAACAACAATCGCACATTTATACTGATACCCCTAAGGAAATGTGTCACCCACAGGAGTATGTTAAGTGAAGGGTAATGACACAAATAATATACAAACTCATGTGGTTCTTCAAGGACACCAACATCTGAAAAATCTATTAAGTATATACAGAGAAATGTAGGTAACTTTATAAACTACCTCAGTGGAAAATCTTACCCACTTCGAATAACGGAAAGGCTAAGCCTCCCACACTCCATAATAACAAGAACACATAATTTCTTGAATCTGAATTGTAGAACTTTTGCACATACTCAGGATCAACAGTATGTGCTTTCTGTTCCCAATCCAATCTGGGAGCTTGAGGGACATCTTTTTGCAGAAATAGCAACAGATTGTTTCAAAGCAAGTAATAGCTCTAAGAGTAGGCAGCAGAAATGTTTCTTTTGAGCTTTCCATATCTTCCATTCTAATGTAGAGATACATGATTCCATTATAGGAAATGCAAAGTTTTAGTTTAGTAAAACTGTAACATATGTGGATTATGTATTTCCTTTACCCAACTCAAGAGAGAAGATAAATATCTGAAAGAAATAGTATGCATTCTAAATATCACAGAAATCAGTGTTCAGAAATTCTCTTTAATGATTAATTAATACCTCTAAAAGGAATGCTATGTGCACTTATACATCCAATATGTTTATGCAAATTTTTGCCTTTAAAAATAACTCCACATATACATTAAACAATACAGAATACCAAAGAAGAATACCAATACAGAATACTTAAGAAGACAGTCTCATTCCTTTACCCAATTTCAGCCTTAAATATGCAAAATCTATTCTTTCCTTCCTGCTACTGTGACATCTCCATTCCTGCTCTTTCCCTTTTCCCACAGAAAAGCTAAACTCTTATTCTGCCTCAATAGCAATACCCATGTCACCAAGTTTTCTTTCTAAATCAGATTTCTCCCCATGCCCAGCTTATAGACTAGTTCTACTGCTGAGTAGAAAAAGGGGAAGGAGAGGATGAAAGGCATGCTATTATGGTGAAAGGAAAAGGGGAAAGATGTACAGTTATGGGAAAGAAATATGGGAATGTGACTGAGGAAGGGACATAAACCCAGTTCTAGGAGCTCTTTTCCCTATCCCATCATAGTATCTGTCCTAATCTCCTCCCATTTCCTCCATTCCTCAATGGAGGTCTCCCCCAAACCATTCTCATTACTCCATACAAACTCCCAGATTCATATTATTAAAATGTTCTTGAGGTCTCTACTCCTACTACTTGGTATGGAAGGGTGAAGAAATGAGTAACTACACCTGCTATGTTGGCAGTAAAGGGAGATCTATTTCTAGTACTGAAAGCTGGAACTCAGTGTATTTTCACACAGAAGCACTGTCAAAAATGACAGCTTACCAATTTTTAAAATTATTTCCTTTCTATTCCTTCAAACCATGGATGAGAAGATCCTGGGAAGTTAAGTGACTTCTCCAAGATTACATAGCTAGCATAATAGTAACTCCAAAATACAAAGATCAATGACGCTTTTCACTAAACTACGTTGCCTCTTTAATAATCAAACTCAATTCATCTCTGGAGAGCAAGAATGATATAACAAGTGGATAAATAAGCATAATTTATCATTGAGAGGAAAACATTGATTAAATACATAAAATTTCATTTGGAAATCATATGATTTATTAAATCATAAAATAATTTAATACGTATTCCTGGCTGAATCCCAAAAATGATTCAATGTCTATCCTCATGTAAGTCATAAGTATCTAAACCAGAAGTAGTAGACGTAACAGGGAATTTTTTTTTTTTTTAAATAGGAAGAGGACTAAAGCATTACTTATCACCATTCCTCTTTAAAATACTCTTTAAAAAACACTATTAATACTGATACAAATTTGTTAAAAATAAAAAGAAATAAAGGTAAAATATAGAAAAATAAACAATATCAGCCTTATGCAAATGAAATATTTTTAAAAGTTAAGGAAAACAAAATAAAAATTACCACAGGAAATAATTCTGCTGATCCAAGTTGTCAAACATAAGATAAAACCACAAATATATAATGTATACCTCATACACAGAAAATATGTTAAGAGAAACCAGTTGTAATAATGTAAGAACATAAAATACTATAGTATTAATTTAAATTGATAATAACAGATTTTTTTCAGAGAAAAACTGTAATTTTAAATGGAGTAATTGTATATTCAATATATTAAATGCAGTAATTATAGTAAATGAACTAATTATATAGAGCAAAAGATCTTGATCTTAGTTTAGAAAACTAAATATTTTTTAAAAACCTTCCTAGATGCAGATGCAAACAGAATTTGACATATAACAGAATCTATGAAATAGCTAGTAGCAGTTTTAATTGGTATCTCATTAAATCTATCTGCATCTAGGAAGATTAAAAAAATTATATATTTTAAATATTTGACATATAACAAAAAACCGTATCTGAAGAAATCAGTGAGCTATGAACAAAATTATTTCAGTCATTATATCAATACCTGTAAGATTATGAAGTAGGTACATAATATTATCTTCACTTTGAAGATAAAAAACTGAGACTCAGAAAAGCTAAGTAATTTGCCTGAGGTCATATAGCCACTATGAGAAACTAGAATCTGAACTCAGACCTAGTCTAACTAAAGAGAAAAGGTGGCAGAACAGAGGAAAAAATATTTAATTATAACTACTTAAAAATTTTATGTAAAAGACAGATACAATGAAATGTGTTAGAACTAATACCTCTACACAAATATCAAAAGGAGAATTAAAATAAGAAAAAATAAATATTACTCATTAATGCCTATTATCCAAACCAAAAAAGAATGGATATAAATAAATTTATATTTATATTTATATTTTATTTATAAATAAAATATATTTAGTTAACAAAACTATAAGCCAGAATAAAAGCACATCTCGGCTTGCCACCAACAGATGGCAATAGCAGGCACCTGTGCACAGTCACTTTGTACTTTTAACAAATGGGCTTACAACAGTGTTTAAAAATTAAACTTGTGTGTAAGCAGGGAAATTTCTAAATAGTTTTTACTCAGATTGTACTTAATAAGTAGTCAAATGAGATGTATAGTTTATACACTTGAAAAAGTAAACAGTAAATTATATTTTTTTAAATTAAAAATCATAAGAAAATCAAAGAAATGTAAATTAAACCAAGTGTAATTCACTATGTAGCTACTAAGAAAAATAAGTAAATATGACCAAAACTCATTGAGGTGGGCCTGTGCAGAAAGAGGCCTGTGGATTCATTGCTAAAAGTACTTCATCTTGGTCCAATTCTTCTGCAAAGTAATCTGGCAAATTCATAGCTAAAATAATGAAGCTAAAACATAATAACTCTGTAATTCTCTTCAAGAAATTTATCCCAAGAAATACTATTGTACAAACATATGTACTGCATGTCATTCATAACAAGATAACTGAAAGCCATGTCAAACATGAGATTAACTATGAAAATACTATGAAAAATATATTAATATATTTAGAAATAGGTAGCTATTAAGTTGTACCAATATGTAGATCATGTTTAATATATGGAAGCAATTACATACTGATTATAACTATGAAAAGAATGCTACATCAAAGATGTGAGGAGCATACAGAAAGAAATAAAGAGTTCTTAGCTTTAAGTTCACATTTTTGTTTCTCAGTGACCTACATTTTTAAAAATATTTAAATTTAAAAGTTTTAAATTTTAAAAAGTTGTTTTTTTTGGTTTTTTTTTTTTTTTTTTAATTTTTTATTTATTTATGATAGTCACAGAGAGAGAGAGAGGCAGAGATACAGGCAGAGGGAGAAGCAGGCTCCATGCACCGGGAGCCCGACGTGGGATTCGATCCCGGGTCTCCAGGATCGCGCCCTGGGCCAAAGGCAGGCGCCAAACCGCTGCGCCACCCAGGGATCCCAGATTTTAAAAAGTTTTAAATAAAAATTTCAAGACATAAAAATTAAAGGAATTTTGTTTTTATGATATTAAATTATACTATAAATGTAATCAGTACATAGGCTGGTTGGCTTACATAAGGACAAACAGCCATGTCTAACATTGTTTCTATGAAAAAGATGCTTCTGAAAATCAAACTAAACTAGTAAGTGGTCTCTTAAAACACAACCACTCATAAGTTGGGAACAGCCTACTTTAGTTTTTGGGAAAAAACACTGACAACAAATCGAAGGTTCAGGTACGTTTCTGATGCACTAAGAAGACGATACCAATGAAACTAAAAGCATTTTTATCCCCCCTCTAAGTGGTGTCCATATTCATGAAGAACCACATTCTTTAGTACTTTCAATTTTCCTTTCCTTCTGTTCTTCCATATTTCCCCTTTCCCAAAATTCATCTTCTTCCCCACACCAACAGAAAAAAAGTAAAATCACTAAAAAAATCATAAACAGTATCTGAAAAAGTGTCTTAACACTTATCAAATGGCATAGCCATTTGAGAGCAATGACTACATTTTGCAAAAGAGTGTATATTGAAGTTGGGTAGTTAAATAATACCATTTCACAATAAAAAATAGTAAAGTGAATAATCATACCATCAAACTGGTCTTCACCCTCAGTCATCAGTTCATCATCAGAGCAAATACTCAGAACATTTACCAACATTTCTGTCACTATTCAAAAATGAAAAAAAGGGAACAGTTACACAGCAGCAGACCAAAATTCAACTGTCTATATATACGCACAGCAATTATTCATATAACGGTCAAATGATTTTTAACCCAAGAAGACATACATTCTGATCGCAGGAACAAAGAAATTAAAAAATATCAAGGTTTGGGGCACCTGGTTGGCTCAGTCCATTAAGTTTCGGCTCAGGTCATGATCTCAGGGTCTTTAGATTGAGCTTCATGTTGGGCTCTGAGCTCAGCACAAAGTCCACTTGGGATTCTTTCTCTTGTCCTCTCCCTCCCCACTCTGCGCTTCCCTCCAGGCACACATGTTCTCTCTTTCTCTCTCATAATTAATTAATTAATTAATTAATTAATTCTTTAAAAAATATACCAACGTTTTCAAAATGAAAGAAATTCAATGGGGACACCTGGGTTGCTCAGTGGTTGAGCATCTGCCTTTGGCTCAGGTCCTGATCAGGGTCCTCATGGGGATCCTGCCTCTTCCTCTGCCTATGTTTCTGCCTATGTCTCTGCCTCTCTATCTCTCATGAATAAATAAATAAAATATTTTTAAAAAATATTTTATTTATTCATGAGAGACAGAGAGAAAGAGAGAGAGAGGCAGAGACACAGGCAGAGGGAAAAGCAGGCCCCATGCAGGGAGCCCAACATGGGACTTGATCTCGGGTCTCCAGGATCACGCCCTGGGCTTAAGGCTACACTAAACTGCTGAGCCACTCAGGCTGCCCTAAAATCTGAAAAAAAAGAAAAAAGAAAAGAAAAGAAAAGAAAAGAAAAGAAAAGAAAAGAAAAGAAAAGAAAAGAAAAGAAAAGAAAAGAAAAGAAAAGAGAAGAGAAGAGAAGAGAAGAGAAGAGAAGAGAAGAGAAAAGAAAAGAAAAGAAAAGAAAAGAAAAGAAAAGAAAAGAAAAGAAAAGAAAAGAAAAGAAAAGAAAAGAAAAGAAAGAAGAAAGAAAGAAAGAAAGAAAGAAAGAAAGAAAGAAAGAAAGAAAGAAAGAAAGAAAGAAAGAAATTCCATGGATTACCAGTCTGAGAGAAATTCTGTACAGAATATGTTTTCAGGTCTCAGAAAAAAAATGAAGCCGCACAGAGATGAGTAACATCTAAATGTATACATTTAAATTCTTCTTTTATGGATATAGCATTTTCTTACAAAGTAAGAAAAAACAGCACAGTTTGTTTCAAAAAAGCCCCAGAAACTTTTTTTTTTTTTTTTTTTTTTTTTGGAGAGATAGAGCGAGAGCACCCGTGAGTGGGGAGGGGCAGAAAAAGAAGGATAGAGAGAATCCTAATGCAGGCTCCACTCTCAGTGTGGAGCCCAACGTTGGGCTCGATCTCACACTCCGAGATTATGACCTAAGCTGAAATTAAGAGTCAGTTGCTTAACTAAATGAGCCCACCCAGGCGCCCCCAGGATTTAATTTTTAAAAAACTGACTCTAGCAAGTCCTCCAAAAATTTAATTCTTAAGATTATGAATGAGTAACAACCTTAACCCATGGTTCTTTCTTAGGCTTGTTCCTCTTTTACCATTCTATATATTTTTCCCTTAAGTCTCCAAGATTCTACTCTTTTGATTTTCCTACATTACAGACTATTTCCTCCCTAAACTTAGATATTCTCAAGAGTCTCTTTGCACAATCTCTTGGTGATTTTATATGCTCAATCTCTTGGTGATTCCATCTATAACTATATAGTTTCAAGTATCACCTTTGTGAAGATGATTCCAGAGTCTGTATCATAGTCTTGACATCTCCTTCAGTCTCCAGGTTTCCTTGATAGTTTTACTGCCAACCATCTTAAACTATTTTATATTGTCTGTTTCTCCTACCTGAATGAAAGCTTCATGAGTGCAGGGTGATGTTTTGTTTACTGCTATACCTCAGAGTCTAGTACATCGATCGGTACACAACAGGAATCCAATAAATATTTGACAAATGAGTAATTTAAAAAAGAAAGGTATAAGCAAATTTCAATTAATAAATAAAAATGTCTATTAAATATAAGCCCCTGGATGTCCTAATAGCACCTAGAAATGAACACATCCAAAACAAAATTCAATACTGCTCCTATTATTCCTCCTATAAATATATTAATAGCACACCACATACCAGCCACTGTGCTAAAGCTCCGGGAATCAAATGTAAAAAAGGTCCAGTCTCTACCTTCCAGAAGTTTACCAATTACTATAGAAGATACATATATATATATACGTACACACCACACATACCACAGAAGAGTAATGAGCCCTATGCTGTAAGAATGCAGAGTTATAGAAAAAGACCTGCAGGGGAAAGAAAGGCTTCTGATAGAGGAATCATGCAGTAGTAATTTGTCAGGTGGAGAGATAAAGCATTCTAATCATAAGTTAGAAAAACTATGAAGTAGTCACAAATATCAATGGGACAGAACTAAGAGTTCAGAAATAAACCACACATTTAGGGTCAACTGATTTTCGAAAAGCATGCTAAAACAATTCAGTGGAGGAAAGAACAATCTTTTCAACAAATGGTGCTGGGACAAATGACTATCCACATGCAAAAGAATGAAGTTGAACCCCCCCACTACACACCATATACAAAAATTAACTCAAAATGGATCAAAGACCAGGGCACCTGAGTGACTTAATAGATTAAGCATCCAACTCTTGATTTCAGCTCAGGTCATGATCTGAGAGTTGTGAAACTGAGCCCCACATTAGGCTCTGGTCTAAGTGTGGAGCTTGCTTGGGATTCTCTCTCTCCCCTTCTGTCTGCCCCTCACCCTCAACCCCTCCACTATTTCTTTCCCTCTTAAAAAAAGAAAGATCAAAGTCCCAAATGTAAAAGCTGAAACTGTAAAACTTTTAGAAGAGAGGTGCCTAGGTGGCTCAGTCAGTTAAGCATTTTCCTTCTGTTCAGGTCATGATCCAGGGTCCCAGGATCCATGTCATGCTTCCTGCTCAGAGAGATGTCTGCTTCTCCCTCTGCCCCTCCCTATGCTCATGCTTGTGCTCTCTCTCTGAAATAAATCTTTAAAAAAAAAAAACCCAAAAAACTCTTAGAAGATATCATAGAGGAAAATCTTCCTTAGTTTGGATCAGGCAAGTTTCTTAAACACAACCCCAAAACATAAGCAATAGCAACAACAAAACAGGAATTCATCAAAATTTAAAACTTTTATGCTTCAAATGACACCATCAAGAAAGTGAAAAGACAAAAAAATAAAAATTAAAAAAAAAGTGAAAAGACAGGGATCCCTGGGTGGCACAGCGGTTTGGGGCCTGTCTTTGGCCCAGGGCGTGATCCTGGAGACCTGGGATCAAATCCCACGTTGGGCTCCCGGTGCATGGAGCCTGCTTCTCCCTCTGCCTGTGTCTCTGCCTCTCTCTCTCTCTCTCTCCCCCTGTGTGACTATCATAAATAAATAAAAATTTAAGGGATCCCTGGGTGGCGCAGTGGTTTAGCGCCTGCCTTTGGCCCAGGGCGCGATCCTGGAGACCCGGGATCGAATCCCACATCGGGCTCCCAGTGCATGGAGCCTGCTTCTCCCTCTGCCTGTGTCTCTGCCTCTCTCTCTATCTCTCTGTGACTATCATAAATAAATAAAAATTAAAAAAAAAAAAACCACAATGAGATATATTACCTCACGTGAGTCAGAAAGGCTTGTATCAAAAAGATAAGAAAAAAGTATTGGTGAAAATGTCAAGAAAAGGGAACTCATACACTGTTGGTAGGAATGCAAATTGGTGCAGTAACTTTGGAAAACAGTATGGAGGTTCCTTAGAAAAAATTAAAAATAGAAATACCATACGATCCAATAATTCTACTTCTGAGGACTTACCTGAAGAAAAAAAACAAATCCTAAAAAATATATGCATTCCTATGTTTATTGCAGCATTATTTAAAATAGCCAAGATATGGAAGCAACTTAAGTGTCCACTGATAGATAAATGTATAAAGAAGATGTGGCATGTATACAAAATGAAATATTACTCAGCCATAAAAAAAGAATGAAATCTTGCCATGTGTAACAAAATGGATGGACCTAGGCGGTACTGGGCTAACTGAAATTAAGTCAGACAGAAAAAGACAAATACCATGTTATTTCACTTATATGTAAAATCTAAAAAACAAAACAAAACAAAAACAGAAATAGACTCATAAATACAGAGAACAAACTCATGGCTGTCAGAGGACAGTGGGATAGGCAAAATAGATGAAAGGGATTAAGAGGTACAAATCTCCAGTTATAAAAGAAAATAAGTCACAGGGATGAATGGTACAACATAGGAAATATAGGCAATAATATTGTAATAGCTTTGTATAGTGGTAGGTAGTTAACTATACTTATGGTAAGTATTCCATAGTGTACATAATTGTCAGATGACTATGTTGTACACCTGAAACTAGCATAACACTGTATATCAACTATTCTTCAATTTAAAAAATATTTTCTAATAAACACAGGATTTAAATAAACATTTCCTCAAAGAAGATAAACAAATGGCCAAAGAGCACATAAAAATATATTCAAAGCTGTTATTAGGAAAATGCAAATCAAAACCATAATGAGACACAACTTCATATCCAAAATAATGGCTATAATAAAAATATACATAATAACAAATGTTGGCAAGAATATGAAAAAGATGGAACCATTATACACTGCTGGTATGATTATACAGCTGCCTTGGAAAACAGTTTGGCAGATCCTCAAAAGGTTAAACATAAAGTTACCATATGACCCAGGAATTCTACTAGGAAAATAAACACATATGTCCATACAAAAAGTTGTACATGAATGTTCATTGCAGCACATTTATAATAGTTAAAAAGTGGAAACAAATGTCTTGCAGCTAATGAATGGATAGACAAAATGTGGTATACGATATCACTCATCATTCAGGGAAATGCAAACAAATCCATAATGAGATGCAACCTACCGAATGACATATCTGTTAAGGGCTAGTATCCAAAATATATTTAAAAAAACCCTATACAACTCAACAACCAAAACCCAAATAATCCAATTAAAAAATGGGCAGAAAAAAGAATGGGCAGAAGACATAAACAGACAATTCTCTAAAGACACCCAGATGGCTAAGAGACACATGAAAAATACTCATCATTCATCATCAGGGAAATGCAAATCAAAACTACAAGGAGATATCACTTCACACCTGTCAGAATGGCTAAAATCAAAAGCACAAGAAACAACATGTGTTGGTGAGGATGTGGAGAAAAAGGAGCCCTCTTGCATTGTCGGTGGGAATGCAAACTAGTGCAGCCACTGTGGAAGATATGGAGGTTCCTCAAAAAAATTTAAAATAGAACTACCCTACAATCTAATAATCACACTACTATTTACCCCCAAACAAAAACACTAGTTCAAAGGGATATATGCATCCCTATGATTATAGCAACATTATTTACAACAACTGAATTGTGGAAGCAGCCCAAGTGTCCCTCAAAAGATGAATGGATAAATAAGTATAAATACACACACACACACACACACACAAACACATACATACACACGTACAATGGAATATTATTCAGTCATAAAAAAGAATGACATCTTGCCATTTACAACAACATGGATGGATCTAGAGGCTATAATGCTAAGCGAAATAAGCCAATCAGAAAAAGACAAATACTATACAATTTCACCCACTGCGGAACTTAAGAAACAAACAAACAAAAATTAACAAAGGGGAAAAAAAGAAAATCCAAAAAACAGACTTGAAGTGTAGAAAACAAATTAATGGTTTACCAGATGGAAGGTGGCTGGGGAGATGGGTATAATAGGTAAAGGGGATTAAAAGTACACTTCTCTTGATGAATATTGAATACCATATGGAATTGCTGAATCACTATATTGTAACACTGGAAACTAATGTAACACTGTGTATTAACTACGCTGGAATTCAAATAAACTGTTCTTTACCCTCCACACCCAAAATAAATTTATTTTAAAAGTGGTATATTCATATAATACAGTATTATTTGTTCACAAAAAGGAACAAAGTCCTAATTGATGCTACAACATGAATAAACTTTGAAAACATTAGATATGCTAGTCACAAAGGATCACAAATTATACAATTCTATTTATATGAAATGTCCAGATTAGGAAAATCTATGGAGGTAGAAAATAAATCAATGATTGCCTAAGGCCAGCAAGGAGAGGCAGGAGGAAATGGAGAGTGACTGCTAATGGACACAGGACTTCTTTGGGAGGATGATGAAAATGTTTCAAAAATGACTAGTGATCATTGCACAACTGCACAAATATACTAAAAACACTAAATTGTAGGACAGGTTACCTGTATGGGATATATCTCAATAAAACTTTCATTTAAAAAGCTACAAAAAAAAAATAAAGACACAATATGAAGGCATGAAACTTAATTGAGCATAACATATTCAGGAATTGGTTATTCTGTATTATGGCTAGAACACAGGGACTAAGACAAGAAATAAAGAAATGAGGCTGAAGAAAGAGTAAGAAAGGTCCAAAGAGACTTTGTATGACACATTAAGGTCCAGAAGTCATTTATGAATAATAAATAGTAGCTTTTTAGCATATAGTACTTTTCATCCTCTGAAGAAAAAGCAAGAGAGTAACAGCATAGCAGTAGCCAAAGAAAGATAACAAAGGGGGAAATGTCTTTTATCCTTAAAGATCAGATGGATTTGAACAATTTATGAAAGAACTTAGTAGAGAGAGTTTAAAGATATAGAAGATCTAATAGATGAAGCAAGTTTCCTGAAAAAGTAGAAGCATAATGGAATCCAAAATCAAATTAGAAGGATTAGCTGTCGATGGAAGGGTCAGCTCTTCAACAAGACAAGAATTCAAGGTGAGTGCAATTTATAAAGCAGAGGAGCAGTACATAGAGAAAGCTCCCACTAGTGGTATATGTTTCCTCTAAGAGTGAGGGAAGTGGCTACAAAAAGAATATTTAATAGAAAAAAAATTAAATTGAGAATATGTCCAAGGGGGAAAGGAAAAGGAAGAAGACTAGTGACACAAAGAATTTTGGGGTACTATCAAGAGCCCAGCCAATGCTAGCAATCAAAGGGTGGTACCACTTCATATCTCTAGCAGAGCTTTATACCCTGGCTATAAGAATGGAGAAAATGGATGGTTGCATTTATTAGAGCTAAGATGTTTAAGATAAATGAAGTAGAAAAAAAAGAGAGAAAGGAGTTTGAAGGTGTGTTAAGAAGAAGAGAGGTAAGGAGGGATCTAAGAAAATAAAAAGGTCAAAGGCTAAGCAATCCCAATGAAGATCAAGAGCAGTATAACTAGACTGAGGAGTTGTTTAAATAACAGGTTTTCATCAGAGAATGCTAATGGCAATATTACCAGACTAAAAACATCCAACTCAATCAACTTCAACCATCCCTCCCCTGCAACATGCAATCTTGTTATGTCTTACTGATCTTACCTCTATAGTTCTTGCAGTTCTCCCCTGCTCTCTCTCTCTCTCTTTTTAAAAATGTTTTATTTATTTATTCATGAGAGACACACACAGAGAGAGAGAGAGAGAGAGAGAGGCAGAGACACAGGCAGAGGGAGAAGCAGTTTCCATGCAGGGAGCCCAACATGGGACTTGATCCTGGGACTCCAGGATCACGCCCTGGGCCGAAGGCAGGCACCAAACCGCTAAGCCACTCAGGTGTTTCCCTGATGTCTACTTCTAATG
The DNA here is from genome assembly GCF_018345385.1 of Vulpes lagopus. Taxonomy (NCBI): domain Eukaryota; kingdom Metazoa; phylum Chordata; class Mammalia; order Carnivora; family Canidae; genus Vulpes; species Vulpes lagopus. The sequence goes on along the minus strand of NC_054826.1, from coordinate 64,409,045 downwards.
CTACTAGGGTTTCATTATATTTCCACTTGACTCTTGATGGAGCTTCACAACAGATCTCCCAACTTCTAGTCTTTTTTCCAGTCCTTTTCACCAATTTTTCTAAATGATTATCAGGGTCATGTTCTGTTTCAATTGCTTCCCACCAAAGTTCCAAATTCTCTGTGTGGTGATCAAGATCCTCATGATCTAGCCCCAACTTAACTTTTCATTCTTTTTATACTACTGTCTTCTATACATCATAACTGTGAATCAATCTGAACCCCTCAACATTTGTCAGTGGCCTTATGCTCTCTTGCTTTCTGACTTAGGCTTAGTAAGTTCCCTTACCCAGAATTCTCCTGCTCATATCTACCAGCACAATTCCAGTTCCACCATTCTTCAAGCCTTGGTTCAAATACTACTTTGACCAAGTACTACTTTGACCAAATACTACTTTGACAAATATAATCTACCTCTCCTCTCAATTCCTACAAAACTATGTTTCTCTAGAGCACTTACCATATCACACATTAACATTATTTATATATCTTAAGTCCTCTAAAAGGCCTAGATCTTGTGTTTTTGTATCCTTAGTAACTTGAATATAACAGACTTTCCCCTCAAAATCTACTAAATGAATAAATATTACATGTATGACCTTCTATGAAAGATCACACTATATTGGATCCTCTAGAACAGAGTTCTTAAATTGGGGCCAGTATACCAGAAGGCCCTGAGAGAGGCTTACCAATTCACTTCAGCATGATGCTCACTATGAGCATCCTGAAAATGTTATGTTTATGTACAAATGTACACATATTTGTACATGAATTTTTCTGGGGCAAAAGTCCATAACTTTCACCAGATTCCCAAAAGGGTATGTGTTAAGAAATTAATAAAAGGTTTTGTGTAGTTACTTTAATAATAAGAAAGAGTCCTTACCTTTTAGAGATTCATTCTAAAATATTTATAGCTACAAAAGAAATAGCTGAAATATGATCCAATAATTAAAGTGTGGGGTGGGGAACAGTGGATGGAGATATAAATGGTACAACACTGGCTATGATTTGATAATTGTTCAAGCTAAGTAATTGGTACGTAGCAACTCATCATATTATTCACTCTACTTCTGTATATGTTGGAAATTTTCCAACACAGGACTTTTTTTAAAGAAATAAAAAGTCCCAGGGGTGCCTAGGTGGCTCAGTCGGTTAAGCATCCAACTCTTGATTTCAGCTAATGTCATGATCTCAGGATAATGAGATTCAGCCCCACAACAGGCACCACGCTCAGCAGACAGTCTGCTTGAGGAATCTCTCTCCCTTTGCCACTCCTCGAACTTGCACATGTGTAACCCTTGCACATGCACGTTTTCTCTCAAATAAAAAAAAAAACTTAAAAAAAAAAAAAAGCCACCAGAAGGTTAAAAACCACAGATTTCATCTAACTTTAGGATTAAATCAGCCTCTAAGGAAGCATCTGGCTTAGGTTAGTTGCTCCTCAGAGACTGGATCAGAGTCAAACTGGCTTTTTCTTTTCTTTTCTTTTTTTTTTAAGGTTTTATTTATTTATTCATGAGAGACACAGAGAGAAAGGCAGAGACACAGGCAGAGAGAGAAGCAGGCTCCACGCAGGGAGCCCGATGTGGGACTTGACCCCGGGTCCCCAGTATCATGCCCTGGGCCAAAGGCAGGTGCCAAACCGCTGAGCCACCCAGGTGTCCCCAAACTGGCTTTTTCAAAGTGGGACAATTGATATCAAACTGAGCAACTGAAGCTCACAAAAGAAGAAAATTTTCACATTTGCTGCTACTCACAAAAGAAGAAAATTTTCATTAGAATCAAGTAGTTAGGCTATCTAAACGGCTAACAGGTAATAAAATGGAATATGCAAAGAGTCTGAAAAAATCATACTGTGCTCAAGATTGGTTAAGATTCTATTTGTGCATAATGTTCAAATTTGAGCTTCATATTTTTAGAAAGACATGAATACTTTGGAAAAGATCCACAGGAAAAAACCCAAAAATGGTCAAAAGGTTTGAATACTTCCTCATCTTATAAGATGATTTATAGTGGCAAAAAAAAGAACAAAAGATTACTTAGTAGCAGACATCAAATGTAGGAACAGATAGAAACCTACTGATTATCCATCTTCACTTACGACAGATCCACAGAAACTAGATTAAATTTCCTCATCTCTCAGGAGGAGCCAGACTGCATGATTATTAAGTTCACTATTCTAAAATTTTATGATGTCCTGATTTTCGATAGGTACATTAGTTGAGAAAAGCTATTATCTCTATGTCTTTCCTTGTTTAAACATTCATAGCACAAATATTTAGACTAAAAATAATGAAATATTTCCTTATTGTGGAGGTATTAGGGAATCAAATTAAAATCTGTGAAATGTCCATTTTCTTCCTACCTCATCCTCTCCTTTCTTTCCACCCCCCCACCCCACTCATATTACATTAAAATAGTTGAGTTGCAGTCTAGCCTGAAGGCAGGAGAATGAGCAAGATGAATTCTTAAATTCCCTTTAGCCCGATGATGCTATGATTGAACTATTTCTCATATACCAAAGATAGAAGGTTATAAGTGTAATGCATCCCTTGCACCTAAGCCCTTTACTGGCCCCCTTCTCAAATGCTAAAGTGGGTAATTCTATCTCCATATTAACTTAATGGTGACCTACTGAGTAACTGATGAAGACTAAAGGCAAATTTCAAAAAAATCTGTTTAACATATAAAGTTTAAGTAATAATTCTGTATTTTAGAACTCCAAATTATGTTGGCAGAAATAACATATCCCAAACAGAAAGGAACATTTTGTAACATGGAAGAGGTGAGAAAAAATAGAGATATAAACAGTTTTAAAATCATGTCTGTACTCTCATACTCTTATTTTCCACATATGGAAACTGAGGCATTGCCTTGTGGAAAACTTAACACTAAAATGGAAAAGAAGAATGTGATAAAGTAAGGAAATCCTAAAAACTCTACACAACTAGAAAAAAAACCAAAATTTCTTAAATAGCATTTATGTTCTCTTAAAAAGCCTATTAAGTATATACTAATATTTTATTTTTTAAAGATTATTCATTTATTTGAGAGAGAGAGACAGATAGTGAGAGAGAGCACAAGCAGGTGGGAGAGAGAGAAGTAGGCTGAGCAGGAAGCCTGACACAGGTTTCAATCCCAGGATCATGACCTGAGACGAAGGCAGATGCTTAACCCACTGACCCACCCAAGCGCCCCTATACTAATACATTATTATTGGAGATTATCAGAAAGCAATACCACTAAATTTGTATATATATATTTTTACAAGAAGTAGTAATAGGTTTGAACCTAAATTTCTCTTTATCATTTTCAAGGTATAGAATGCTACGACTAACACTACCCAAAACTAGGGTTATTAAATTCCCCCATAAATTGCTCTGACATCCCCCAAAAGTGGTGTTAAAATGCGCAGAAGTGTCCATTTCAAAGCAAAGCTATCCCTCCATTCCTTCATAAAAGATTTAAGCTAAAGAAAAACAGAAAGAAAACCCAACAGCTGAAGACAACATCAGGCTATTTATAAGTCTTCTCCCAGTCCCCCAGACACCCTCACATGGGGGCTATAAACAGCTAACCAAAATATCTTTGAGGCTCTCATATCCACACCCACTGACACAAGTAGAGCTGAACCCACAGTGAAACTAGACTTCAGTTTCCTTTAGCAAGTATGTGCCTCTGATAGTAAACTGGAGTAAATGTAACAGTAATAAAACATTAAAAAAAAAAGAAGAATCATACCTTTTTCTCCAACAAATGGTAAAGACCATGTGAAGACATCCATAAAATTGGGCAACCAGTAAGGATGTGGAGAACAGTTAAACTGTCGAATATTCATCACATTATTTTCATACTTTAAAACAGCAGCTGTAAGATAAGTTCGAATGTGAATGTAACAATTTGTCTTTAGCTCCAAAACTCTAACACATATAAAAGCAAAAAAATAAATAAATAAATAAATAAATACTGTTTTAAAGGGGTGGGGAATCAAGGGGTGAACTGAATGAGGACTAGTAGAGGGAGACAGGAACTAATTTTTAGTAATAATGCATTTTTGTTTTTAACACACTTTTATGTAGAGCATAGTCAGATAGATACTTATTATTAATGAAATTTCCAGATTATTTCTAGAATGTTTTACTTTATAAATCAATGACGAACATGCACTAAATCCAAAATTGTGAAAACTCAATTTTTAGATATAACATAGAATGGCAATGAGCAATTTTCTAGGTTTAAAAGTTCATACAAGTTGGAGGAATTTAAAAGGATCTTTTTAGTTATGGGCAACCTAAAAAGTCTAGCTGATGGTAATAAAGCAAAAAACAAAAACAAAAGCAAAACAAAACCCAGGGAAAAAAACAGTTCTTTATGATTGAATGAATGTATTTATTTCATTTAACATGGGAATTCAAGTGAAACTAGTACAAAGAAATATCTCATTTCAATATTTTTTCAAAGAAAAAATTCCATTAAAAATACCAAAAAAGAAAGTATTTAACCAAATAACCCAAGGGTAACATACTCATCTCAATTACAAGTATCTTTCTGAAGTTTCAGTATGTGAAAAGAAATAGTATCTTAAATTAACTACATAGATTTCAGCCACTGGTTGTATTATTTTATGGAATACTGGGTTAGATTCTAATCTAAGCTCTAGCACATACTAATTTTGTAATGCTTGGTAAATCATTTAATTGACCTGTTTCTCATTTATAAAATAGGACTAATATGTCCACCTTGACTACCTCAGAAGTTTGTTTTACGATCAGAGAATGTATTTCACGTGAAAGTATTAAAAAAAATTGTAAAATGCTTTGTAGACATTATAGTAATTAGATGGTTCCTTTTTTTTTCTGTTTTAATGAAAAGCACAAAAATGCAGATATTAAATTCCAAGATTTGGGATTCTAGCTAATACATAGTCACAAGCAATATACTCTTTCCCTTATGAAATAAAAGTACTTTAAACTTAGCCTCAGAATTTAAGGAATGATACCAAGTTTTCAGCTTTAAAACAAGAGAGAGAATCTAGAAAATTGCTTTACAGATGGAATGAAACATTACAAACATATCCATACCATGTAAACACTCAAATCATTAACACTAATGTACAGACTAACCATTACTAAGAGACATTTGATTTTGACAAGACAGATTCAATGGTTTGAGTTTCTTTTCTGAATACTCAGAAAAGTGATCCCTTTACCCCGTAAATCAAACTAACAGAGGACAACCAATAAGACAATAATCAACTGAGCACTGAACACTAAGTCCTGCAACACTGACAAGGAGAGGTCATAGTTGAGGTATTAGAGCACTGGTAGAAAGTTAAATATAGCACTCTATTCTGTTCTTGAGAATGAAGTCAAAACTTAGATACATTTCTCCTTAAAAGTGAAGACACACATCATTAGGTGACTTCCTTAGAAATTTTGAAATTTGTAAACCAAACTAGAATTTAAAAGAATATTTTAGTACTGGCATAATCCTTAGAGGTTGCACTAACACTAGCTTCTGAAGACGAACAACTCAGTCAATGGTATGGGTTTTTTGGTAATTAATACAGTATTAAGTTTTGTAACATGTTCTGTATCAAAGTTACCATATAGCATGCTACCATTTGATTTCAGGCAAATGTTTTAATCTTTTAACCATCATCTCCAATAATCAAAGAAACTGTTCTGTTTCTCTTTTGAACTTCATGACCCATATTTAGCAATGACCTCATTATCTCTCTAATACTTTTAAAAGTCTTTAACCTTCTGTTCTTTCCTCCTGGCACATCTGCTCCAGTGACCCTAGAAACTATGGCATAGTCAACTAAATTCCAGACATGTCAAGACAGAACAGGAGCTGGCTTCTTAATTTCCTCTTCTGAAAATGTGAACTACATAAACATACCCAAGCTCATCTTCAATTTCTTTGGCACACACTTAACTAGATTAAGATCCTTTGGTATTATCTGTCAATAAGCTATCTATGTTCAAAGTTAAATGAAATCAAATTATTATAGACAGATCAAACCTGGAAAGAAGAAGAGGGAATGGAAACTAGTGGAATAGAAGGTAAAGAAAAAAGATGCTAAGAAATAAAGGAAGAAAGAACAGTAAAAAGAAAAGAAAGGGAAGAATATATCCCTGAAAGGAGGCCAGAGTGAATTAATCAAAGTTCAACTATAATCTTCAGAGTGCAATGATAAGACTGTGGAGGTAAAAGTAGGCAATAAGGAAGGAAAAGAGAATCTAGATCAGTGAACATTAAACAAGAAACATGATAAACTAAATTAAATTAACTATACAGTGCAAATACACAAAATGGTCAAAGCAGCAGCAGCAGCTTTATGTAACAAGAAAACATTCTCTTGATTATAAGGGGAAAGATTTAAGAAAGGGGAGTTTGAGAAAATCATGTTTGGTTTCTTGACTAAATTCAGAACATTCTTTTATAAGATAGCTTTTATGAGCAACAAGTTGTGGAATGGTCACATATTATTTAAGTTTCACATTTTGGATTTTTATTTCTTGTTCTCTCCCCTCCCTTATATCTTATACTTTTTTATAACGAGATTTGGATAGTTACAGTTTCAAACAATGCCTCTTTTCTATTATTTAAAAAAAAAAATAAGTCAATTAAAAAGCTAAGTTGTGTAACAATTTTTTTATCAACAACATCTTACCTTTATTATTGTAGACATCTAAGTAATTAGGTGCCGAAAAAATTGTTATTAATGAAGGGAACCCTGTAGTTTGACTTTTTCTGTACATTCTATAGCTGTAAAACAAATAGCTTAATATGCATCGTAAAGCATCAATCATGAGTTACTAAGTTTGATTTGTACATAAGGTGTTAATTTGGGTCAGGGAAACAGAATTCTTACCCTGCATCTTGAGCTTCATGAGCTCTAATAATCGATAACAAATTATTGTTTTGCAAAAATTCACACACTGCTGGATAGCTGTGGGGGAAAAAAAGTAAATTAAGTAAAATAATGGTTTTCTATATGAAACATTTACTATTTTAACAACTAAAATGTGTTTAATCTTGGATATTTTTCCTTACTTATAAAAATAAGAACATCCTCGAACTGTATTGTGACTAAAATGTTCCTGTGATTTTTCATTTCCAAAATCTTCAGAAGGATCGGACCATAGCAAGTCACACATTGGTCCAAATGCAGGTGGCTCTTTGAATCTATCTAACTGTGAAAGAAAGAAAAGAAAGACACAAAGAACAGAAATAACTTGTCAAAAAGTGAGAATAGAATGGACACAGGAAAGTGGTACCAACTTTGAATACTGTCCATACTATATTGTTCTGAATGGTTAGAAGATATTTCCTTAAAATATTAGTATATTAATTTTTACCATTACCTAATCTTCGCAGTGAAGAGAAGTTTGAAGCTTTTACTCTCTACCCAACAAAGTACTATAAATAGGAATCATCTCGGAACTACAATATATACTCACTCTCCTAATATCATCCAGTGTGTGTATTTCTGGTGAAAGTCCACCATGAACACAAAGAAATTGTTGATTTAAAAGTGCAGCAAGAGGCAGGCTATCAAAAGCTTCCATACACGCTTCATAGACTCTTTCTGAGTATTTAATTTTACCTAGGAAAAAGAAAAAAGAATTGATAATCACATTACTAGTTGATCATTTTGAAGATAGATAGATATAGATAGATAGACAGACTAGTAAAACCAAGGCAAGAAAACTATAAGACACAGAAAACAACCAAGTGGTGGCCATGGGTTGAAAGTGGGTATAGGGGTGATCATAAAAAAGGGAGGAAGAAGAAATTTATGGAATAATGAAACTTTTTTGTATCATGACTGTGGTAGTGGGCAGTTCTATGTATTTGTCAAAAGTCAGAACTAAACACTAAAAAGAGTGAATTTTACTGGATACAATTTTTTTAGAAGAGAAGTATCTTGCCCTATGAGAATCAATAAAATAGGCAGTATTACTGGTCTTATGAAGACAAAATATTTGCTGTCCCAACAATTTAATATGGATATGCAGCAGATCATCATAAAATATTACTTAAATAAGTCAAATCTCTAAAAATCTCTAAAACAGGGATGCCTGGGTGGCTCAGAGGTTGAGCATCTACCTTTGGCTCAGGGCATGATCCTGGAGTCCCGGGATTGAGTCCCACAGCAGGCTCCCTGCATCCCGGGATCGGGGATCAAGTCCCACATCTGGCTCCTTGCGTGGAGCCTGCTTCTCCCTCTGCCTGTCTCTGCCTCTCTTTGTGTCTCTCATAAATAAACAAAATCTTTGCGAAAAAAAAAAAAAATCTCTAAAACAGCTTAACTCTACCTTTATAGGCCAGGTAAGGCTAAATCAGAACTATACTTAAATAGTTATAATATTTTATTTTATTCTAAGAGTCAGTGACTACTTTGTTGTTACAGGCAAGGCTACTACATCATCACAACAAAACTCAAGGTCCACTCAATAAAAAAAAAGAAGATATCTTATTCATGTTGGAACAAAGGGGTTCCTCTCATCTACAACAAATGCTTAAAATGGACAGTGAAGCATGAAGCCAAGAGACAAACTCCACCAAATCTGTCACTTACTTTTAAGGAGATTAACCTATACATCCCTTTGTTCCTTTATATCTTTAAAATTTCTGGCTATTTCATGTTTTTGCTGGAACTTTGGTGGGCGGTTTATTAATTATCTAAGAAAAAAGAGCTTAGTTCCTTTTCCCCTTTTAAATATTGTAACATTCAAATATGAGAAAATATATATCCAGCAACCAGAGGTTCCAAATTGGTAGTACCTTGTTTTCCAGCATTGTAATTTAATAAAATTTTAAACTGATTGCTGTTTGGTCAAGTATGCATTTTCCAAGTCTCAGCTTTTATTCATTTATTACCTTATTTTTTACTATTTTATTTTTTTATTTTTATTATGTTATTATTCATAACCTATTCATTTAGATTACCCACCTGATCTTGAAGTTATAGGACTCTGTGCCTTCTGCCATTACTCACCCACTGTATTTTTCTCCTTTTACTGGAAGTCTCTAGTAATATGATCTTTACTGGATCATGTTTTGAATCTCCATAATTCTGAAATTACTTCTACTTTTAGAACTTAACTCTAAACTTAATATAATCATGAATATGAACTTAATAAGCACATAGTTAAAAGGTGTGAAAAAAGTCAAATACTGCTCTACATAATATTGTTGTTTCTGGCTTAGAAGCAACAATAGAAAGAAATAGGGTAAACATTGTAGGTTTAAGGATTTCAGTTCATTAATAGCATGTTTGAAACAATCTGCAATGATGACAGGATGAATAATTTAAGAATCTTCATGAGAGAGCTTCAATATTGGGGGACAAAAATCTCCAATGCAACAATAATTTTTTTCCTTTTGGTTTTTATTCTTCCTGTTAGAAAAAAAATCACTTAAACATTAAAGTTATATACAAAACTCAAAACAATTTCTAAATATAGCTATAAAATCAAACTTAATAGGAAACAATGAAATGAAAACATCTGAATAAAACACCATTAAGCACTAGAGAACTCTTGACAATAACACTCAAAGCTTTATATATTTGGACACAAAATCTGTTCTTACATGTTACACTGTAAAGTCTTACTACCCATTATCACTCCAAAAGAATACTGAGGAAATGAAAATATTTCTCATGACAATACTCACATTCCTGCTTAAAGGTAAAATATTCAGTAAGGTGTCTGCATTCATGATTGCCTCTCAGAAGAAATAATGTGCTTGGGTACAGAATCTTCAGGACCCATAAATATAAGACACACTGCAAAAGAAAACATTTTAAGTGAATTTACGAATTTACCTTTTCTTTTGATTTAGCTAAATTGTTTCATCTAACTCTATTGTCCTTACAATCTCTATTACTCTTTATTATCTTTTTGTCCTTTACTAAAATATAAGTTCCATGAAATCAGGGACTTTGTCATCTTATTCACCTCTCATCTTCTACCCCTAGAAAAGTACCTAGCAAATAGCAGCAGAGTAATAAATATTTGTTGAATGAGTCAATCTACTTAATTACTTTAGATTTACAGATTGTTTGTTATAAAAACAATTAGCATATTGGTATCCTTCTTAGGTATATCAATAAATAAAATAATGTCAAAATAATAGCATCTACCATTTATTACTTACAATGTATCAAGCACCATATATTTAGTACTCCTCATTTATTCCTCAAGCAACCCTATGAAGTATGTAATATTATCTCTATTTTACAAATGAGGAAACTGAAGCAGAGTTCAAGTTAACTTATCTGAAATCATAAAACTTTTAAGTAATGCAGATAGGATTCTGATCCTCTGATCTTAAGCATTATGCCACACTGACTTATGAAGGCCAATAGCCATCTTTTATGTTTATTTTGTTGGTATGTTTGTTGCCTTACATGAGGTAGGTGCTTATTACCTAACTGATTCAAAGAAAGTATAATTTTTAAAAATTTTATTTATTTTTACCTTTTAAAAAAATCTTTTAATTTAAATTCAGTTAACTAATATATAATGTATTATTAATTTCAAAAGAACTTTTAAGTTTTTTTTAAAAGTAAGCTCTGTACCCAATGTGGGGCTTGAACTCATGACTCCAAGATCAAGAGTCACATGCTCTACCAATTGAGCCAGCCAGATGCCCCTCAAAGAAAGTATAATTTCTTAAATAAGAAGAATTTTTAAACAGTTTAGCAGATGCTTTTCTCTAAATAGACTTATTTATATTATTTATATATAAGTGTGTGTGTATACATATATTTTTAGATTTTATTTTAAGCAATCTCTACACCGAACATGGGGCTCAAAGTTACAACTCCAAGATCAAGAATTATATGCTCTACCGAATGAGCCAGCCAGGCACCCCTCTAAACAGATTTAACATAAGAAACTCACATTTTACTTACTTGGTTTAAAAAAAGAAAATCAGAGCACCTCAGTGGCTCAGTCAGTTAGGTGTCCAACTCTTGATTTCAGCTCAAGTCATGATTTCAGAGTCATGGGATGGAGCTCAACTTGAGCTCCACGCCCAGCACAGAGTCTGCTTGGGATTCTCTGTGTCCCTCTGCCTCTGCCCCTCCCCCTGCTCATGCTTATTTTCTCTCTCTAGAATACAATGTGGTTATTAAAAATGCTATAAAGAAATAAAATCTTAAAAAAAAAGGAAAGACATTTCATATGGAAATTAACTTGGTTTACTGAATTTTATACAAAAAGAAAACAAACTTTATTTTTAACAAGTTAAGGTACATTAAAATGTAACTATTCACACCTTCATCTTATTCACAAGGAAAAAAAGAAATTAAGCCAGGGAAATACTTATTAAATTCTACCTGTCTTTTTTTCTTATTGTGATTCTTAGTTATTTTCCTTTTCTAACAATAAATCTATTAAGAGTCAACCACAAAACACTCTAATACAAGGACATACACACCGATATGTTTAGTTACCAATAAGCTTCCTAAAATTGTTCATTTTGTTGTTTTTGTCAAAGCCCTCTATCTTTTTCTGTTAAGAAAGACCATCTTCTAGTTTCCTTGAAGCTTTGAGGGAAGTTTGAGGTGGGTGATGACAAAACTACAAATAAAGAACAACTCAGAGGTAAAATTCCTTAGGGAATTTAGGTCCACAGAGCCCTGAACTCCTTTCCCCATGAAGAATCCTAGCATAGCTAAGAAAGGAGGTTAAAAATACTGGAGAAGGGGATATAAACAACAGGAACCAGCATGGACATTCACCAGATAAAGCTTCAATTGTCTACTGGGAGAAGTGGTTAAGAGTATAGGCTGATGTGTCTAGACGGCTCTGCTCTGATTTCAGCTCAGGTCATGATCTCAGGGTCCTGGTCAGTGCAGAGTTTGCTGGAGATTCTCTCTCTCCCTCTCCTTCTGCCCCTCCCCTTGCTATGTCTCTCTAAAAAGAAAAATAGGCGTGAGTGGCTCAGTGGTTGAGCATTTGCCTCCGGCTCAAGGCGTAGTCCTGGGATCCAGTCCCGCATCAGGCTCCCCTGGAAGAGTCTGCTTCTCCCTCTGCCTCTGCCTCTCTCTCTGCGTCTCTCATGAATAAATAAATAAAATCTTTTAAAAAAGAAAAATAAATAAAATCTTAAAAAAGAAAAAAAGAGTACAGGCTTAGAATAAGACTGGCTGTACTGCTTTCTAACAATGTGTCCTTGGGGAAGTTTTTAACCTTTCCAAGCCTCAGGTTCCTCATCTATAAAACAGATAAAATAACAGTACTTACCTCATAATGTTGTGAGGATTTAATTAATCAATGTGTGTTAAGTGCTTAGGATATGCTTGGAACATAATAAATGCTCAACACAACTATCTATTAGTAGAGCTTTTATCTAGCAATTTTACCTCTAAGAATCTACCCCAGAAATAATTTAGCAAGTATGCAAAAATGTATAAATAACCTAACTCAATGAAGCATCATTTGTAATGGCAAAAAATTAAGAACACCTTGAGTTTCTATTCTTTATTATTAATAAAATAATTAATAAAGAATCCATTAAATTAACTGTGGTTTGTTTATTCAATAGAATACAATGTGGCTATTCAAAATGCTATAAATTTATATATACTGACCTGGAAAGACATCACAGTATAGGGATATATGAAAAAAGCAAGTTACAGAACAACATTATAATATGGCCACATTTTCATTTTAAAAAAAGAAGAGAGAGATGCATATATTAGAAAATGCAAATTGTTCCATATTTACCTTATTTATATAATTAGAGAAATAAAAGGAGCAAAAAGAACCATGTACTGTTAAGTAATGATCAACAGGTCATTTTAATGCCTCTTAAGTTTTTTAAAAAGAAATGAATACTTCCACAATACACAAAAGACTTGGGTCTTAATAGCTATAGAAGGTGGAATAGAAGCACTAGGGTTTAAGCAATAAAAATATTATAGTATGTTTTATTTAATCAGAGAAAATTCAATTAATCTTTTTTCACATGGGGTAATGCCTGTAGGGGCAAGAGAGAGAGATAAATAGCACTAGCTCCTTAGGGCCACTAGATAACAGGACAATAAAGAACCTTCAGTTTGCATATAATTTCCACTGGGAAATATGGCAATTACAATTGCATAAACAAAGTAATACAAAGAAAATAGAATAGTTTGAAAAGCAGAAGAGAAGAAGCAGTAATTTTACCTAAAAACTTCAGAATAGCAGAGGTATTAAAAAGAACCCAATATAGGTATTTTAAGGAACTTATTTTACTAAGAATTAATGGAAATCATCTATGGTAACACTTAAAAAGCAAATTAAATGACAGTATATGATTATTACCTCTATACTAAAATAACCTCTGTCCACATAATCACCAAGAAAAAGGTATCGTGTATTAGCAGGTGATCCTCCTACTTCAAAAAGTTTCATCAGATCAAAAAATTGGCCATGGATGTCACCACACACTGAAACAAGAAGATTATTAGATATGAAAAAAAACTCTGAAATAACAAATTTTACTTAAGTTCTAATTTCTTTTACATAAGAGATAATGTAAATTCTATCAAGAAAGGTCTCAGAAGAAAGTCAGAGTCAATGAAGAGTACTAACAGGGATGATGTATACCCAGGTGTTCGTGTGCTCAAAATCTAGAACAAGATGTAACAAAAATAATGAAATTGGTAGTCAGTGACAAAATTTTCACCTAAAATTTATAAACTTCCTCTTTAGGAAGCCACACATCGGGTTTAGGATTACAAAATTATAATGGTGGCAGTGAAATCTCCATCCTAAGGCAATGCTTTCTATTGACTGCTATGCTAACATTGAGGTATTTGCCCCTACTAATTGACAGCAAAGTAAATAAGAATTTGTTGAATGAAATTGAATTATGGCCAACACAACTGATGAAACCTTCACAAAAGTATATTAGACCAATTTCTACACTCAGGTTACTTAGGAGCATGTTTATTCACTGAAAACAGGCAAAAAAAAAAAAACAAAACAAAAAAAATAATTTGGAAATTCAAGATAATGTCCTTGCAATATTAACTGAATATACCACAGATTGAAGGGTAAACAGCCTTATATCCAGACAACTAAATAATGGTATAATCTTAAAAAATAATATCCAAAACATAAACCAGTGTACCTGTAATTGGAGCCTCTACTTCTATCATGGTTTTCTCTCTCCGAAGGATGGCAGCACCCTCATTGATAATTCTAAGTGCAATTTCTTCATCTACCCGACCTTCTTTTACTAAGTGGTTCTTCAGAACATCAACCCTGGGTATCCCATCCATATCAAATACTTCTTCAGATGTCAAGCGATGTGTTGGGGGAAAAGGTACAGCTGCAATTTTTTTTAATTAATAAAAAATAGATCATTATTAATATATTAACATAAAAACTAATCAGTGGATCTAGGTAAATAAAAGTAAAACCTGAAAAGCTGGAGTTTTTATTTCTTCCTCATTTGTTGGATAGAGGTGTTAATATTTTTAAGGGTTTTTTAAAAAAATAATCAAATTATATTTTAATTAATCTACATATAACCACATGTTCTTTGTTGAGAATTATTAGAGAAATGAACTTCCTCAAAAATTAAAAGCTCTTTCAAGGTAACTAGTTTTCTTTAAGCCATAACACTTTTTGGCAGAACTCTCAAATCATATTATATAGATACTCTTTATCTTAAATGAAGTACAATAAATGTAAACTTAGTACCACATAACCATGAATAGAAAGAAATCCAAAATATAAGTTGAACTACCACATTTCTAAGAAAGTTAAAAGTGATGTTTTCTGGCCAACTTAAAAAAAACTTTTAGGGACATAGATAAAACAAATATTATACAATTTAAATTAATTTAGATGCACATATATATTTAAAACAGCATGAATAAATCATGATAATTTTGAAATACTGCTTTTTCTCCTACCTCCATGTTTCACAAAACACTTTCGTTCAAAATCTTTATGCTCATCTTTGGCATCACTGTATTCCTTATCGTTGGAGTCATTTTTGAGTCATCTAACACTCTTTTCAAAGGCCAATCATTTTCATTTCCATTTAAATTTTTGATATAGCACTCTTTGAATACACATAAAATGCTATCACTGCAAATTTATCCTAAACCACAGTTCCCATATTTATTAATTATCAACTGCACTCCTTAAAACTGATATTTGTTAAATGGAATAGAAAACTATAAGGCCTATTTTCCATAGTATCTAGCACAATTATGAGGAATTTTTCTAGGAAAAATTACTATATGTTAAATTTATTAGATTCCTTTCTTGCTGACTCCAACAAGTAACCTCACTACACATTCACTATCAGTTTGAAGTAGTTTTGGGCTGTTGGCCAAATCGTACTTTGTTTTTCAAAATAAAGCCATAGAGAAATTTATAGTAAGAATCTACATATAGACTCAAATTAAGAAAAAACTCACTTTATACTCAGGCGTACAGTATATAGTATTTTCTTGATGTTTCACAGTCATCATGTAATGATCAATTACTATACAGAAGACTGGAAATGTATAGGACCAATTGCTTCTTCAAATTTCAACTTAAAAAACAAACTAAAATCAGGAGCCTGGGTTAAAATTATATGAATGACCTGAGAAAGAATAATAAATAACCATGTTCTATTTTACCAGGAAAAAAAAATTAGGAAGAACTCAATTCTTTAGAAGTGAGATAAGAACTAAGGCAGAAGGATGTCAACCAATTCTAAAAGGCTTTGAAATTACTAATTCCTCGTTTTCTTTGATACTAAAATAAAATTTGAACTTACTTATTTTCTCTTCATTAGAACAATTCCCACTACTTTTCACATTTAAAACAAAGCATTAAAATACATTGTTTCCCTAAATACAGTATGTCTAGATTCTAATAAAATAAAAATCTCTGTCAAAGTATGTTTTTCTCCAGCTGAAGATTTAAACCAAATTTGCCCCATCAGTAAACCAATTATTTAAAAACTACAGATTTTAATAACAGGTTACTAAATAAATCACAAGTTACTTTGGGACATTATAAAAATGAAAAGCTTAAATATCTCTTAAGTAAAAATTTTTGATATCAAGATGGGATCATATTTTTCTCATCAGGACAAGAGAATTTTTTTATCACTCTATTCAGAAAAACAGATACTGTTAAGATGCTGCATTCTAGATTATGTATACTTTCCAATAATCAACAACATAATTCCACTACTGGCTGAATTCTATTCAAAATAAAGAACTTCCTAAAAATCCAAATGGGAGACCATTCACCCCCTCAACTCAACCAGTCACCAGTGTTACTGAATGTTTTCATGCACGTTGTGAATGCTCCACTGCAATTCACATGGAGGTATTGCCCCCTCTTTTACCAACAGCCAAAATGTCTTTATTCACTTGAAAAAAGGCACACATTGCCTCCATACTCATAGGTAAGTCATTCATAGACCTATGCTTTTCCACTTCTTTTTCAACTCAAGCATGTTTTTTTTTTTTTTTTTTGTTATTTTTTTGTTTTGTTTTGTTTTTTTTTTAAAGATTATTTATTTATTCATGAGGGACACACAAAAAGAGGCAGAGACATAGGTAAGGGAGAAGCAGGCTCCCTGCAGGAGCCCTATGTGGAACTAAATCCAAGACCCAGGGATCACGACCTAAGCCAAAGGCAGAAGCTCAACCACTGAGCCACCCAGGTGCCCTACTTTTTTTTTTTTTTTTTTAAGGATTTTATTTATCCATTTGAGAGAGACAGCATGAGAGAGACAGAGAGAACTCGAGCATGAGACAGGGCAGGGGGAGAGAGGGAAGCAGATTCCCGGCTGAGCAGGGAGCCGGACCCCCAGGTCTTGATCCCAGGACCCTGTGATCATGACCTGAGCCAAAGGCAGAAGACAGATGCTAAACTGACTGAGTCACCCAGGTGCCCCAACACATGCTTTTACATTTCAAGGCTAGCTGGAATACAGGTGGAAGGGTGAAGAAATGAAATGAATAAATGAAAGTAGATGAAAACTACAGAAAATCACTATGGTTCTAACAACACAACACTGAAAGAAAATGAAGTAAAAGAGTACATTTTAATATGTCAGTAAATAAGGCATGTGGAAAGGTATAAGAGGGAAAAAGCTTGTCCTCTTTGGAGGCAGGAGAAAGGAACTGTGGCAGGTGATCTGACCAGGCAAAAGAAAACCAACCAAATAGGATTTAGCCTCATGGGGATTAATTATTGACCCTACTGGTCAAGAGAGTCAGAAATTTTTTTCATCAAATATTAACTTTCAACTACTCTGTTTTGCAATTTCTAAGGCATTTTAAAGCATCCCCATCTATTTTCAGGCTTTTCAAATTTTTTCTTTTTATTTCGAAATCATCTTCAGTCAATTATTCCTGCTTTTTTAGGATTTTCTTCCTATATATTTTTTTCTCTTTATTTTCAGACTATTTTTCCTACTCTTCTATATTTGTGATAGGGAAAAGCAGAGCTTAAATGTATGTAAATGTAACATAAATGGTCAATAACCGAAATGGCTAAAAGGAAGATTAGCCGGAATTAGCTAAAGAGCTACAAAATAATCTCAAATCACAAAGTTTCCAACACTAGAAAACCTGATTTGGTAGTATTACTTTGACCAAACTGTTTTGTTGAGAAATTTCCTTTAATCCAAATTTTGGCATGAAGCACATATCTGTAGAGTAATCAATAACATTCACAAATTAATTTCATCCAGATTTAATGCATGGTGGCTGAAAAAAAAAAAAAGAGTCTAAAGTTTTAATTTAGGAAGTTGGAAAAATAAACCAGGGATACTTATTGATCAGGGATGGGGAAAGGGCATAGATATTACTTTTTCTATGACTGGGTTAGGAATCCTAGAAATCAACTAATCCTGTTCCCCAACTCTAAGCAAAAGCTACAAATTATTAGCCCCTTGAGGCCACCAACAACAGGAGTGCCTGCAGCCTTTGCCAACTGACCAGCTTTACTATAAAGTACCAGAGGCCTAGGCCTCTCTTCTTTAACATTAATGGCACTATCCAAATAAATTCTGAATTTTTCTGTATTTCTTTTACACCATGCCATCTCTGGCAGTTCTTCTCCCTCTCAATCCTTTTCATTTAGGCCTCCAGAATTCCCATTATGTATTTTTTAACTCACCTCTCTCCCCATACACATATACACACAGCCTCTTCAGATCTTCACATAATGCTGTCATCTCTCTAGCTTAATTAAATCTTAGTTACTGAAGGACAGCACTTTTCAAACTTTTTTCAAAATGGATGCTACATATTTTTCCACACTCCCCTACTATCACCTTCTGGTGATAAGGCTTCAGTCTTAGTGCAGCTCCATATTACCACTTCCAATTTCATCACTCCAATGAAGAAAAAAATACCTTCTCCTTTGAGGTTCATGCCTTCCAGCTAGTTTATCCTTGTCCCTTCCATCTGCTTAACCTTCTAGTCATCTCTCACATCCAACTCTGGTTCCTGGCTTGCAAGCCTTCTCCACTCTATCCCATCATCGACATCCATGTGGGATGATCTACATAAAACTTAACCGCAGTATTTGAGCTCCATTCCACTTCAATTCCTCAGCCTTGCCCATAGTTACTCTCTGCCTCTGAAACCTGAACTGCAATCTCTCTCTCACTCCATGATTGAAACCTCCTATCCTTCCAATCCCCCTCTCACTACTCCCTCTGTTCTTCAATTGTATTAAGAAACTGGAGGGGCACGTGGGTGGCTCAGTCAGTTAAGCGACTGACTCTTGATTTCGGCTCAAATCATGAGTCAGGGTCCCAAGATGGAGCCCCATGTCCCGCTCTGAGCTCAGCAATCTGCTTGTCCCTCTCCCTTGCTCCTATCACTACTCTCTCTCTCAAACAAAGCAATCAAATCCTTGAAAGGAAGGAAGAACGAAAGAACAAAAGAACGAAAGAAAGAAGCTGGACAGCCCCTCCTTATCAATTCCCTTCTGGGTATCTTTGTTTCTTACAGTTTTAAAGGTATTCCACCATCCACCCACCTTTTAAAAAAAATTTTTTATGGGATCCCTGGGTGGCGCAGGTTTGGCGCCTGCCTTTGGCCCAGGGCGCGATCCTGGAGACCTGGGATTGAATCCCACATCGGGCTCCCGGTGCATGGAACCTGCTTCTCCCTCTGCCTGTGTCTCTGCCTCTCTGTCTCTCTCTGTGTGACTATCATGAATAAATAAATAAAATCTTAAAAAAAAAATTTTTTTAATGTATTTATTCATGAGAGACAGAGACAGAGAGAGGCAGAGAGAGGGAGAAGCAGGCTCCATGCAGGGAGCCCGACAGTGGGACTTGATCCCAGGTCTCCAGGATCCCGCCCTGGGCTGAAGGGGGTGCTAAACCGCTGAGCCACCCGGGCTGCCCCATCCACCCACTTTTTAAACATCTTAAATTACTTTGCCCTTTTGTCCTCTTCTACCTAAGGGAAAAATGCCAAGTCTTGGATGAGTTGGGTTCTAAACTTGGGTGCTTACTATAAAGTTATCAAAATGGCCCAGTGCTACTACAAATTCACCATCTCCAACTGAGTCATGGCATTCCCCAGCAATCCTATTAAACATTCTCTCTCCCATGCTCCTCAGTGAAGATTTCAAATAGTCCCCCCTTTTTCTTGAACCCTTTACTCACTTTATCTCTTAGTTATCAAATTTATGTCCAATTTCAGAGAAAATCAAGGCCTTCAGACCAAACTTCACTTTTTTGCTCCTCTCCATCCACATCCACACCAGTATGCATCTTTAAACTTCTCCCCATCTCAGGCAAGAAGTACTCCTTCTATCCTTTACTAAAGGATCCCACTGCATCCGACTCCCCCACCCTCTTAATTTCAATCACCCTCCTCATCTCTCCCATGGTCCTACTGTTTTGTCTGCCTCTGGCTCTCTTTCCTTTGAGCATATAAACATACTTACATGTCTTTAAGGTCTTAAAAATCCAAACAAGAAATTTTCCCTTACTCCTCATCCCTGTTTCTACCCTGGATCTTCTCTGAAGAGCACTGTCTTTCATCACTACATACCTGGTGATTGGAACATTGTTACTAATGAATGTTTACTGGATTAATGATATAGTTTCTAAAACATATCTTGACACTAATTTATATAGTAATGACAATAAATTTATACTGCTTTATTTACAGTTTATAAAATATGTACTTTTACATACATAAACCGATATGATTCTCAGAGGCATCCTTGGAGTTTGGTAGGGCAGATTTTGTCACCACTTCAGAAATGGGATAAGAGGTTCAGAGACGTTAAATGGATTTCTCAAGGGGTAAGAGGTAGAACCATGGTTGAAATTGAGGTCTTCAGGGCAGCCCAGGTGGTTCAGCGGTTTAGTGCCGCCTTCAGCCCAGGGCATGATCCTGGAGACCCAGGACTGAGTCCCACGTCGGGCTCCCGGCATGGAGCCTGCTTCTCCCTCTGCCTGTGTCTCTGCCTTTCTCTCTCTCTCCCTCTCTCTCTCTGTCTCTCATGAATAAATAAATAAAATCTTTAAAAAAAAAAAAAAAAGAAAGAAAGAAAGAAAGAAATTGAGGTCTTCAGAATGTTACTCCAATACAATCTGCTTTATACCAACAAAATGGCAACACTCTTCTGAGTCATCAAAAGTTTTCTCATCATGAAAATAGGTATAACCCACTCTCAGTGCCAGGAGTAGAAGCATGCATTGGCCACATACTCTAAGAAAAGATTCAATAAATCCTACAGCACAGTCTTCAAACTTTCAAGGTACCCCTTGGATTCCTTTGAAATCTGTGGTAGTTGTTTGAATGCAGCACCTTCCCTCAAAACTGGTTCCCCCTTCCTGTCTTATTTTTGACATGGTTATCACCATTCTGTCACTGGAACTTAAAATTTTAGTGTCATTGTTCTCTCTCAGGACTCCCAAGTCCTACTGATTCTTCAAATTCTTTTCATTTTCACACACCCCCATTGCTGCGATGATAGTCAAGTCTTATCACTTTGTGTACTAAAAAAAATCTAACTCAGCTCTACTTTCCCTCCCTGTTGACTGTATAAAACACTGCTAGATTAACCTACTCAAAAATTTGGGGTAGTCTCTTAAGAACTAAAGAATAAAAGGGAGGAAGTCTCAAACTTATTTCTAAGGTCCTTCATTTGACCATTCCCAGTCTTTTACATATCATTCCAATCTTTGCCTCCAACTACAATTGTTCAATTTAATCAATCCTTAAAGCAAAATTAGTTTGTTTCCTTCAAAAGTTGTATTCTTCTACCTGTTCCCACAACCAATCATTGATCCAATATATCTGCTTCCAATATTCAGGATTTGCATATCTGGTTTCTCTCTTTCCCTTAATTCATGCCTTGGTCATTCTGCACTTGGTCCTCAGATGTTGAATAAGGACTTTTCCCCCCTAGAATTACTACAATTTTTTCATTTTGCCCACTCTACAACACTCAGAATACTCTAAAATGTTATAATCTTCTGACACCTTGATTTAAGCCTCTCCCTTCCTAATATTTTGTTCTACACAATACCATGTTACCTTTCAAAAACCAAGATACTGGATCATTCTTCTATTTTAAAACCTTCAATAATAATGATGATGTCTACCACTGGTTAAGTATTTATCATGTGCCAGGCCATGCACTGAGGTACATACTTCACATGGTCTATCTCCATTAATCCTTCAAGAACCCCATTAATAATACTTTATTAACTCTATTTTACAGATGAGAACATTGAAGCTTGGTGATATTAAGTATCTTGTCCACACAGTGAAAAGGTTATCAAGATAAAGTTAGGAGTCAAACCCAGGCCAAGTCCAAAGCCTCTTAATCATCCAGAAGCTACACTGCTTATTAGCTTAAGTGTCAGCTCAACTTAGTGTACAAAAGACTGTTTCCAACTTCATCTTCTGCCACTTGTCGCCAAGCACTTTACACTCTACTGTCACACATTTTCAAGCTTTTTTTTTTTTTTCAAAACTCCATGCCTTTCTGCTGCTGTTTTCTCTACTCTAGTCCTACCCTCTATCTGGAAAAATTCTACTCATCCTTCAAGGCACACCTCAAAACATAAATCCTCTCATTGTTGCTTTTTATCCAAATAAGAGAGTCAACTCCTTCTTTACAGTTCCAATAGCCTCTGTACATACTTTTTCTATTTACTTCCAATAATGTCTCCCCCACTAGACTGCCAGCACTCCGAGATAATCTTACTTAATTATAGCTAATTAATTAATTATATTGAATCCAATTCTTTATCTTCCAGGCCTATTATGCTTTGGTACAAAGCAGGATCTCAATAAATGTTGTACCAATCCTCTGCCTTTTTAAATCCTACCCTTCCTTCAAGGCCTCCTTTTTCCTTGTATAAATCCCTATTAGACCATCCCAATCCAGAGTCATCACTACCTCCTTTGAACTCAAACAAGTCACTGGCTCTGTCACTTATCTAGCAATTATTAATGACATCCAACCTTATGACATATATAAATAACTTTTCATGAGTACTTATTTCTCCAAGGACCAAGACTGTTCTTTTTTTTAATACTTCTGTTGTTTCCCTACAGTTTTTAGCATACAGCAGGCATTTAATAAATATTTGCTATTTGATTAATGCTCTAAAATAAATTTTCTATAACATAAAAGGATGCCCAATTATATTCAGCTAATTTTATGTGTGTAAATAAACATTTTTATGATAAAATGAAGTCATTTGATTGGTATGAAAATACACCTCATTTAATAAATCAAGATTCTTTTCAAACCAATCTTTTCCTTACAACTCTTGCTAATTCATTTCCTACTTGAACCTGAAGTTTTGCCTTACTTCTTACTGACCAGCTATATTTCTTCCTTGGCATTTTCCCTTTAAGATGACTTGTTACCACAGTATTCTCTTTCCTTCCCTTCCTCCGTTCCTCCTTCCATCTTTTTCTGTCTCTGTCTCTCTTATATACACACTCTCAGACCCTATTTTCTCTGTTTCTTTGCTTTCCCTGGGACACATGGTACTGAAGATTTATTTTAGAATGCTTAACAGTTTAATGGGAGTGGAAGGAAAAAGAAAAATAATTCAATTGGCAGCCCAGGTGGCTCAGCGGTTTAGCGCCACCTTCAGCCCGGGGCGTGGTCCTGGAGATCCCGAATCGAGTGCTATGTGAGGCTCCCTGCATAAAGCCGGCTTCTCCCTCTGCCTGTGTCTCTGCCTGCCTCTCTCTCTCTCTCATGATTAAATAAATAAAATCTTTAAAAAAAAAAATCATGTTCAAGAGTTATCTTTTTAGATAGGTAAGTCCACAAAATACATTTTGTTAACAAAATTTAAAATTCAAGTTGCTTTAAAATATGATGAAATAGACTAGCAAGAAACACTGGTAGCCATGTGACCCAAAGACCTATGTGGGTCATCTAACAATCTGTAATGAAAATAAGCAATCCTAATAAAGCTAGGTACTGGAAAACACTTGAGCCAAATGACCTCAGACTTATAAGCAGGGCAGCTGGCAACAGAACTGAAATGAATCGCAAGGCTGCCCATCAGAAATACATCAGCTTAAAAAACTTAACACACACTTCAGCATTTTGGTTCACTCTGAAAGTCTGATAATTTAAGAGATAAGCTTAATAAAACCTAGGAAATAAAGAGAATATATTGAATGCAAAAGAAAGTCACATTGTGCATACTAAAATTAACATTAACACAATACAGACAATGCTTTCTCAGTGATAAAGGTGAATTCTTATATCAAGACTAACAGATTGAATAATCTCAAGAGACAATTGAATTTAAGAAATCCATGACCTCATCTATACAGCAAAAAGTAAATTTTTAAAACATCTGGAAATAAAAGGTAGTATCTGGATAATTCAGATCAGGAAATTTGGGAAGGGGGAGGAGAGCAAAGTACATAAATTCAGGGTTTTTTGCTTTAATTACCCATATCAATTTTGCTCATGTAGCAGTAAGGCATTCATGCAGATACAATTAGCCATTTTTCCTAATTTGTTTCCATTTTCTTATTTTCAGCTTATTTTAGCTGAATAGAAAAAATGCTTAAGAGAAAATAGTTAAGAGGACATACTATCTCACCTAAACCACTGGACTATAGCAACTCTCAAACAGAATTTGACCTGAGCCAGCAGCAGCTGGAGTAGGCTCAGAAAAGAAATTGCTGGGGTGCCCAGGAGGCTCAGTCAGTTAAGCATCTGCCTTCAGCTCAGGTCATGATCCTGGAGTCTTGGGATTAAGTCCAGCATTGGGGTCCCCGCTTAGCAGGGAGTCTGCTTATCCCTCGCTTTCTGCCCCTTCCCCACTCCATGCTCTATTGCTAATAAATAAATAAAATATTAAAAAAAAAAAAGAATTAAAACTTGCTTTAACTAGCCAGAAAAACCTGATCGCCCATGATCAGCAATATAGAATCACCATTATTTCAGTGAGGGCAGCCCTGGTGGTGCAGCGGTTTGGCGCCGCCTGCAGCCCAGGGTGTGATCCTGGAGACCGGGATCAACTCCCACGTCAGGCTCCCTGTATGGAGCCTGCTTTTGTCTCTGCCTCTCTCTCTCTCTGGGTCTCTCATGAATAAATAAAAAAAATCTTTTTAAAAAAAAATTATTATTTCAGTGAAAAGTTAATCAAATTAATACATGAATCCCCTACGGTATTCCAAGATCTCAAATTTCATATGAAATTAACTTTAGGCACATATTAAACACAGAAAGATCTACAGCCCCTTTGAAACCATCATGACCATAATATATAGGCCTCCTGATTAGAAGTTTAAGAGTGTGAAATTTAGAAACAAAAAGGAAGTTTCAGGGAGTAAAAGACTACCTGTATTCAGTGCCAACGATGATCTACATATTACTACTATGCAAAACTAGCACATACTTAAGCTTATAAGAAACCTGGATTTTAACAAGCTGGACTAGCATTGTAGTCATATATGTTCTGACAAGGGCGTTCTCTATCATTAAATATAACATTATTGTACAATTATCAAAAGAAGGCAGGCAAGAAGCCTCAAGATGAAATTCAAAGGAGTCATGATGTCAAGGTCCTGGGATCAGGCCCCGGATTGGACTCTGTTCAGCATCAAGTCCGCTTCTCCCTCGCTCTCTGTGATCTCTCTCTCTCAAATAAATGAATCTTAAAAAAAGGAAAGAAATCCAAAAGTGGATTTCTGTATGAACGGTGAATTTCCCTGTAATTTCTGAGGAAGCCACAGCAGAGACTCCATGAGCAGTGCAAACCAGTCTGTTGCCACCATCTCTAAACATGTGATCCATATGGGGCATTCCAGCTGCTAACAAATTCCATAAAGAAATGAAAGTTGTCTTGGTGAAGAATATGCTACTAAACACATGAGATCTTATACCCACGAGCTCTATTTAACTGTAATTTTCTACACCAAAAAGCTCCTTTTCTATTTACCTAAATCAAATGACTTTTATTCCATACCAAACACCTGCAAATGTGGCGATCACCCCTAAAGAATATGCCTTATGTTTGGAATCTTATTTTTTTTAAAGACTTTATTTATTCATGAGAGACAGAGAGACAGAGAGAGAGAGAGAGAGAGAAAGGCAGAGACACAGGCAGAGGGAGAAGCAGGCTCCATGCAGGGAGCCTGAGGTGGGACTCGATACCGGGACTCCAGGATCATGTCCTGGCTGAAGGCAGGAGCTAAACCACTGAGCCACCCAGGGATCCCCCAGGAATCTTATTTTTACTACATTAAAGCAGTACAGGAAAACATTATCATATATATGACAAAAAAAAAAACAGAAGATTCACAAGCATAAGGTTAGCACAAACTAATTGTTAGGGAATAAGACTCGCTGTCCCAATAGTAGGGTGAAAAGTGCCTATGGAAATGAATATACAACACAGATATATAGTCAGAAAATGAAGAGGCAGCCCATGTTTCTGTTCCCAATCCCCACAAAACTCCAGGATTTAATGTTAATGATCAGCAATATAGAATCACCATTAATAATTTCACTGAAATTACTAATCTTAACTACCAATCTTTTTTCCCCCTTTTTATAAAGCTTTCTCAGGACAAGGATTCCATAATCTCCATAATCTCTTTATTCAGTTCATTCGCCTGGCCCAACTGGATATACTACTAACTTTTAAAAATTATCTACATAAGCCTGGATAGAAATCAGTGTTATTATTGAGGCTCAAATTGAAAAATTAAAATAAAAAAAAAAAACCACAAAGGAAAAAGGTTTTCTTGTTTTTAAATCTTTTAATGGAAACGTATCTGGTCAAATTTCAAAAACTGTACTAACAGTGTTTAAACATTGTGCCAGTATATTTGAGAAGCTGAATGAAAATTATCTAGTCTTCCAAAATAAGTATAATACAATAAAACTTTATTCTAAAACGATGTCAATTTATTGACCAAGCTACATGGTATAAGCTACATGGCTACATTTGATTGTTTTTCATCTCCACAGCGGTGTTTGAAGTTGATAAGACTCTCCCAGAGAGCATGGAAATCTCAGGCAACAGTAAATTTGCCCTCAATTTCTCTATTCTAAATTAATCTGCTGACCTGTTGTCAGTAAACACACACAAATTCTGCCCCAGCTGAGAAGTATTTAATTTTTTCTGCTATCGGTGTGTGTTCGCAAGGTGAAGGGTTGGCCTTTGACCAAACGGTGCTGACGGTTTTCTAAGTAAATGGTTTTTCCTATCCACGAGGCGTTTTTCCTTTGATGCTGCCTTGTTCTCCATCTATTCTGCACTTAACGCTGGGGCCCCCAAATCCTGCCTCGTCTCTTCACCCTCAGTCCAATCCCACATGGTTCCCCCAGTTGCCGCGTGGAGTGACACCTGAGGGCCAAGCGCGAACCCCTGAGGCTGGCGCTAACTAGGCGCGAACCGGGCTGACGGCTGTCACTGGGGAGCAGGCGTGGGCCAAAGCCGAGGTGAATTCTGACGGCTCATCGCCCGGCCCCGCGTGGCTGAAGGTCTCCAAGCCCCTCGGTCTGCCCAGGGAAGCCAGGCGTGCAGCTGTCGCGGGGCAGGAAGCGAATCGCGGCCTCTGGGCCGCTTTGACAGGCCCAGGAGAAAAAGAAAGGGGCTCACTGCGGCTAGGAGACACCCCTACGTCTAGGAGACCTCAGGAGCGAAACCCCCGCCTCAGGCCTGAAGGCAAGCCAGAGCCCGCGGAGCCGTCGCTACCGACTCAGCCCAGCCCAGCAGGGGCCCGCCCAGGGGCCACTCCCCAAGGGAGGCAGCCAGTTACTCGCCCGCCCTTCCGGGCCCGCTCCGGAGGGGACGGTCTCCCGCCCGCCCTCACACACAGCTCCTCAGGCCAGGCCCCCAGGGCTTCGTCCACCTCTCACCTTTGACGACGCGGTCAGCCCCGGGAGGGGGCGGCGGGGGCGGGGGTGGGGGCGGTGCAGCCCGGGCCGGCTCCGGGGCGGCCATGCTGGGCCCGGGGCTCGGCTAGGCGCTGGGCCGGGCGGGGTTGGGGGCGGGGGCGGCGGCTACCAGAGCCAAGCGGCGGCGCCGCCGGGGAACATGGCGGACCCTCTTTCCCTACAGAGGGGCTAAGACCGGCATGCACCGCGCTTGCGGGGGCGGGGGCGGGGCAGACTCTAGGGACCTGGGCAAAATTACTGAGGCTGGGAGAGAAACAGGACGAGGCCAAGGGATCAGGTTAAAATTCTAGGCAGACAGAAACAACAGAGAATGAAGAAGGAAGGAAGGCTATTACTAGAAGCTGCCGTGAATGAGTGCTAGGAAACAGGACATTGGTTCTCATGGAGCTCCAAAGATGGGGAGAATTAAACCTCAGAATCTAATAGAGAAAAAATATATCACAATTTGGCTACTAAATCTGGGTACTTTGGTTGTTAAACGGATAGGAAAATAGACGAGGCATTGTACGTTCTAGCGAGAAGTGACTGTTCAAAATGGAGTTTGAGAAGCTGGCCCTTACGTTTAGAGCCTAGAACTGTCAGGAGTCTGAAGGTATAGGGTTAGAATAAAGCTAGAACAGAATAGGTCCAAAGGTAAAGAATCAAAAGGGTAAGTGGAAAGGAAGGGATGACACCAAGAGATGTTCAAAGTCTACAGAATTCACCTGAAAAGGACAGTCTCCTTCTCAATCCATTCAGAAAACAGAGATTTGTAAGGCAAAGGAGTATATAGAGAATTGGAAATTGGAAATTAGCTTCTCATAAGAAATACCTCATAGGGTACTTCTGTGCACATACAGAATCTGAGCCCAGGCAACTTATTGGAAACTTTATAGGGGTGGACCTTCATGAGAAAGGGGATAGTGGGACAAGAACTGACTGTTCAATCAATAATTATTAGAAGGTGTGTGTATGACAGTAAGAGGTGTACCAAATCATGGGCAGAGACCAGTGTGTCCACTAAGATCTATATGTCTTGATGGCATAGTATCCAAGTGGGGTGAGAAATTCCTGCCCATCTTCCTGCTGTATACTTAGTGTGTTCAGAATCTGTTCACAATGGACGATGTTAATTAAGTAAGCAGTGGTCCAAAGGTCTCAACACTTTTCTACTTCTGTCAATCTCCAATGATCTTGAGACCTGGGATAAAAGAGGGGGAAAGTGTCTGAAGGGTATTCTTGGCAAAGGGAGCCCACAACATATCTTTTAGAAGGAGAATTTGGGAGTGAAACAGAGGTGAAAATGGATCATTCTGGGCAATAATTGTTCCTCTGGGCAATAATTGTTCCTCTTCACCATCCACAGCCACCTGCTTTAAAGACTTGAGGACCACCAGAGGAAGTGCAGAAGTTGAACAAGGAAGGCAAGGGAAGGGGAGGCCGTGGGAAGAGAGCAAGGAAGGGACAGGAGGCATATTACAAACTTGTAAAAGGAGGGCACCAAGAGTACATAGATTGGGAGTGAGAGGGCTTTCTAAGAGGGGTATGAATGGGAAAATCTCCCTAAGGAGGAAAGGAGAAAGTATGCAATATACGGTGTGCCTCCAAGCAGAAAAGAAATAGGAATATACTAGCAGCAGTTAATAACAAGGAAAGTCACTCCACTTTAAGGGCCCACTGATTCCTACCTTCAGTATATATCCTTCAACTATCCTTAAACTATTTAGCTCCTCACCTTCACTCAAAAGCCACACACACACACACACACACACACACACACACACACACACACGTTTGTCCCAAGGCTCTCTCTCTTTGGGAGCCCCAGGCTACTGGGAATTGGTATTTTTTGCTTATCCAGGCCTTCCCCCCCACCCTCAATATAAAAGAGCAAGACCATACAAAAGGCATTAAATAGACAATTAAATGACAAGGAATTAAATACAACTATCTTAAAGATTTATTAATGAAAAATACTTTACAAAAACAGTATGTTTGGCCCTAAAATAGTTTAGCTGACTCTGAGGGTTTACAACAGTGACTGAGCAAGTGGCAGTAATGGCTCTGCTGCTGAGGACAGGAAGGTGTGTTAGTGTGCCGGACTCCATCTGTTCAGAAGGACAAATATTATGTTGGCAGCTCTGCATTGTAGGCCTAAGGTTTGGGGGCACAGGGAAGGCTGACAGTCCACGATACCTGGGCAGGTAGGCTGTTCTGAATGATATGGTCAGGACCATGACCACAAGCTACATGCCCCTCCAAGGATGGGATATGGGGAAGACAGAAGGCCAGGTAATAGGGATAGGTAGGTAAAACAAAGAACAGAAGTTGGCAGTGTAGTAGGGAAAAGAGGATGAAGGCTCAAGTGCAGGTGGGGGCATAAAGGATCCAGGAATAAAATAGTGACACTAAGATCCTAAGGAATGGCTAGTGTCCAGGGTAATATGGATTTATCTTTAAAAGTGGCTCAAAGCCCTAAACAGCAATTGCTTTCTTTTGCTAGGTGAATGAAAATTGGAATTTTAAATATTTCTCTCAAAGAGCTAGGTCTTGTTAGGGGTTCCAGGTACTCCTAGGAGAAACTGCCAACTCTATGTTGAGATGAAACTAGCACAACCCTGGCAGGGAGATGCAGGGTGCCAACCAACCCCTCCACAGTATAGTTTAACAGAGAAACCTGTGGCTCCAGGAAAGGAAAGGGGTGACCCCTTACCACCTATTGTGCTGTAGGGCCCTAGCCCTTATCTGCTCTCTTCCAGGAGCACCTGCTAGAACAAACAGAAACTCCTCTCCCCCTATCCTCCTGTGCCCAGATTGTGGGGCATAACTGGTTTGCCTCCAGTCATCATCTGGGGGCATATCTACTCGTCGAGGACCAGGGGCTCGAGACCCAGGAACAGGACCCAAATTCCAAGCTGACTTCAGGGGTACATGAAGACTGCTTGATGGTGGAGACATAGGATAAACAACAGGAGGGTAGGAGGAAGAATGGAAAAGATCCCCCCAGGACTGAGCATGAGGAACCTGAAGGCCATGGTGCCTTTCTGGTAGTGTGGCAGTGTGTGTTGGCTGAGGCTTGCACACTGGAGTACTCAGGAATCTTGCCCCAATATGCTGGTTGGTCTCTGACCATGGCCCCCATGAGGCATCTGTTCTGGAACGATGTGGGAGACTCTGGTAGTTCAGAGTCCTTCCTGTGTACTTGACCCCCTGGCAAGTTTCACCCCTGTCACACATAGCCAGAAACTGCTGGACACTCCTCGAAGTTCCTGGGAAGAGAAAAAGAAACCCAAAGATTAAGCATCTTCAGTAAACCATTCTCCTTCCCAAAGAATCTTTCCTGACTGTTCCTCTCAGCTCCCCATACCTCTAAGAGCATATACCTAAGGGAAAGAAGCCTAGCTTTGCTTTTAATTTCATTTTTAAAAATTCTTAATACACATCAAAATCAAGTCTCTTACCTCCAACCTGGGCAAAAATTGCCATACTTCCACCTCACTCTACTATAACTCTTCCTCCGCTTCCTCCCAAATGGCTCCCTGATATTACAAATATATACTCTCACTGTAACAACTCTACTCCTAGAGTCACCACTCCAAAACATCACTCTGCTTTTCTTAATATGGTACTTTCACTCCAGTTAATCTGTTTCTGCTTACATTCTTGCTCAGTCTCTAAGATCTCTGTTTTTGTTCACACTACTCCTACCACATACACAGTGTGGAATGCCTTTTCTATACATTAATTCCTCTTTACTTAAAAGAAACAAAATACATTATTTTAAAAAGTAACTCTATTTTTTTAAGTAGGCTCCACGCCCAGCATGGAGCCCAATGCAGGTCTTGAACTCATGACCCCAAGATCAAGATCTGAGCTGAAATCAAGAGTTGGATGCCCAACTGCCTGAGCCACCCAGGCGCACTGCAAAAGAAATCACTTAAAAAATACTTTCCATTCTTTATTTTATAACTCATCCACATCTGCAGTATATTCTTGTATGTATATTCTGATAGTTGCAGCTCTGAGCTCTTTAAAAAACCAGAGCTGACTTCTTTCCCCCTATGTTCACTATAGCATTTAGTGCAGAATAGACTTCACTAATTGCTGCCTGATAGAACAGATGCCCCTAACTGTCAAAGGGGGGTGGTTACCTGGCTGCTCCACTGAGTAATAGGAAGTTCATCTATCCAGAAGGCCTGTTTACCCAAACCTCCCTAAAATTTGGACACATATTAATAATACCACTCTTACCTTCTGTTCTAAAACCACAACCACACCCTGCCCCAGGGCACCCTGTAAGCCAGGGCTTCTCAATCTCAACACTACTGATACTTGAACTGATACTACCTGTTGAAGGTGTGGGGTACAGGTAAATTGCCCTGTGCATTCATTATAGGATGTTTAGCAGCATCCCTGGTTTCCACTCACTAGATGCCAGTAGTACCTTTCCTTTCCCATTGAGAATCCCTGCTTTAAGCAGACTCGGTCTCTTTGTGAGGAAAAACAGTAGCAAATCTTGCAATGGAGTGTCAAAGAATGCCTAAAGGATGCTATCCACCTTCCCCAAGATTGCCGGCCTGTATACGTGGCACAGGTTTTCCATACACAGGGTCTCCCCAGGTCTCCCATTATCTCCTTATCTTTCTAGACCATCCCTCAGCTGAGACTCAGGGGATAGTAGGAGAGAAACTAGCTAAGAGAGATGATATTTTGTTTTGGAAGGATCCTAAAGATTGGGTATTAACTCCCCTTGGTTGCTTAAAAGCTTATCTTATCATGATAGACCCTCTTCATTTTCTTGGGTAGTTAGACTAAGGATCTAGACCAGCCAACCATATTGACTAAGTAATGATTCAATCACAATTTATCTAGACCAATGTTTGATCTTCTAGTTGTAATTCATATCCCTTCACCACCCACCTTGGGACTCTAGCCCCCCATCCCCCAATAGAGTGTACTGATTTGATCCTTCTAGGTTATCTCTGGAAAAGTACCACATTATGGTACATGATAATTAGATTTGGGGAGAATTACCTGGGGGTCTATGGGGCTCCCCTGCCATGCTGGGCATCAAGACATCTGGGGACAGGAACTGTGGTTGGGGTGGGTACAGTTGGGGACCAAGGAGAAACACAGGAGGGTCATGGATGACAGGGAGGGAAGAGGAGCTGGAACAACGGTGCCCGGTTTCCAAAGGCTTTTTCCTCGCATTTGATGAATCCTTATAGTGAGACAAGACAAAAAAACATAAAGATGAGGATTAACACACAGCAGGATATGGTTGGGTAAACACAGTGAGGCACGCAGGGAGAGATGGAGGGGATTAGAGTACCAATATGCCTAGTTCTGGAGAGGGACCCAATTTACTCAGTCCCTCTTCCCATCACCCCTCTAGGAACATCCAGACCATTATGAACTGGAGACATGGAACTTCAGATCCTCTTCCTTTATCTTTCTCATAGCCCTCATCTTCCCAACCATACCCTCTAGGTCTTTGGCAAACTCTTTAATGCTAACGGTAGACACAAATTTAAAAATAGAGAAGAAATAAGAAAAAAATCAAAAAGCCCGAGAGACTGAAAAAAGAAAATTCTGTACACTCACTAAGTACTCTGAACTAAAAATGTATCTCCTTAAATGTACAATCAGGAGCTCTACTAGTCCACCTTCTCACCTGTCACTGCTACATTCCAGTTTTGTCTTTTGCCAGTCAAGCAAGACACCAATATCCTTCCAAATTCTACCTCCTGGTACCACATTTTCCTAAGTCACCTCGATTCAAATGCTGACATTGCCCTTAATTTTTCACTGCTCATCCACAATTCCATTAGTTACCTTTGTCAAGGACTATCATTTTTACCTATAGGTTTCATATTTAAACTCAAGTGGGCCACTGTAACAGCCTCCAATCTGATCTACCTACCTCCAAGCCTGCTACTTCTTACTGTGGCCTGCAAGTTCCCATGTGATAGCAATACTGATCTTTGTCACTTTAACTCTAGCCTTGCTGTGCCTTTTTCACTATAACTTTCTTAATGTTCCTCAAACGCACCAAACTCATTCCAATTCAGGGCCTTTTCATTTGTTATTTTTGTTACCTGGAATAGTCTTCCCATGACTCATACCATCCTATCACTGATGTTATTTTCTTAGAGCTGATTTCCCTTACTACTCTATCAAAAATAGCCCTGAGAATAACCGCTATTACCTCTTTACTCCTTTTCCCATTGGTTTTTTATTCTTCTCGATCACACACATTGTCTGGGGTATACTTATTTATTGTCTTTCTCTCCTGGTGAATACATTTCTTTTTACTCCAGTATTCCCAGCACCCTCAACAAGACCTGAAACATTACAGGCACCTAATAAATATTACATTAAATGAAATAATCTATATGCCAGTATATCTTATTTCCTAACTAGGTTGTAAGCTATTCAAGGGCAGAATTGTGTTATTTCATCAGTGTATGCTCATAGCACCTACCACAGCATGGTATATATTAGTCATTTACCATACAGCCTAAGGGCCAGGTGCCAATCCTCTCAGTAAGTGACACAACCAACTATTCCTATCTTCTGCACAAAAGAAAGTGATGCCACATTTTCTTGGTTTCCCCTTTTATCTCTCTGGTCCTCACTCCTTTTAAGGTTCTTCAGATGAACCACTTAAATATGGTACTCATCAGGGATATGTCCTGGCTTCTCTCCTCTTTTCAATATCCTTTTCCCTCTTCAATGGCTGTGATTCTTGAATCTTGATTTCAAGCTTTTGTGTCACATCCAAAGGCCTACCAGATATCTCAAGCATAATATATCTAAAATTATATATTGCTCTTCCCTCAAATACATCATTATCAACACATAATTCTTGGGTTGATTCTCCGTGATCCTCCTCTCCCCGTATCCAATCAGACACTAAGTCCCAATGACTTTTACTTCCTCTTTGGCTCTAAACATGTCCACTTCTCTCTATCCTCCCAAACTCAGTATTGCGGTTCATGATATGACTCTTGTTTATATTCTTTCCAGTCTCATTTGTCAACACTGTCCTTCCCTCACCAGAATTTAATCTTGCCATACCAAATGAGCTACTTTTGATTCAGTGGGTATCTGCTTCAAGTTCCTTTACCTGTTATACTTGTTTTACTTCCTTCAGGAAGCCTTCCCTGATCCCTCAAATCTGGTTTAGGTCCCTTCTATTATATTTCCATAGCATTAAATCCTATCATATAATTCTTTCTTTATCTGTCTCCCCAGGTAGACTGTAAAGGCCATGACTGCAGGGACTACATTAGCTCACTGATCACTGTCATCTCCAGCACCTGGCACAATACCTAGAACATATCCTCAATCAGCATTTGTTTAAAAGAATGAATCTGAATAAATGAATGATATAGAAGTCAGGAGAAAGGAAGCCAACTCCCTAGAAAAATAACAATTTGCCATTAAATTCACTAACAGTACATGAGAACAAATGCTAGGCAGAAACAACTACCTTTCCCAAAAAGAATGGCAAGTTCTTCAGAGTTGTTTAGGAAAGTTTGAACAATAAATTGAAAAAAAAAAAAAATGACTGCTGCTTGAGAAGAAAACTGGATCTGAAAGGACTTAGTTTGCACTATATCCCCTTTCATACCTTTTAATTTTATATTATGTATTTAAAACTGGTTTTTAAGTTTTTATTGAACTGACCTTGTTCACTCATTAAAGTGAACAAACTTTAATGCATTGGAGCTTTGCATCCTGACCTCTATTATAATGAAAACTCAACTTGCCTTGGGCAAGTATGTGAAATTTCCAAAAGGGTAATTTATAAACCTAGCCACTGAAACTATTTGAGTTTGTTTATTTCTTCTGACTTGGGTGTCCCTGTCCATTTCACCTACAGATCCCTGAATTGATTCCATATGAAAAGCCTCAAGGAATAAGATTTTAAGTCATTTTCCTTTTCTTGCTAATGTACATGCTTCATTTTAGCATGAAAGCATACTGGACCCCATTCAATCTTATACTGGAATAGGGAGGAAAAGGCAAAAACAATACCCCATCCCATCTCTTCCCTTCTTCCTTTGATTAGTGCAATGAGTTTTCACCCAATCAGCAGCCACTGCTTCTGAGACCCAAGGCTACTAGGCTACTAGGACTCTTCTCACCCTAGGGAACCCTATAATATATCTTCCAGAACTGCTACAGGGAAGGCATATTCTTCTGGGCTCCAATAAAATGTGTGTCAGTAAAATAATGACTATATGTCGTCAATTTTGCTGAGTACACATGGCTTTTCCTCAAATTACAACTTTTAGTATCCCCTGCCCCTTCACCTACACTGTATTTTTACCTTATCAAAAGAAAGAGGGTGCTCTGAATAGATAGACCCTGATTCTACTTACAAAACTGTGGGAAGAGACTGGAGCCTCGTCCCTCTCTGAGACAACGGTGCCACTGAGACTGCGTGAGATGCGGTGAAAGTTCTCTGCACCATACTGCTCATCCTCCCCATATTCCCTCCTGGGGCCTCGGCAAGGTGCAGCCTTCAAACACACAGACATACACAGGCAGACACGAAACGGCAGAACTATGGTTTTCCCACAGACCCTGTCCCCAGGGGTATGGGAGAAGATAGAGTAAGACTCACTCGACCTGAATTAGATGTATTTGAAAAGGTAATGGCCATGTGGCAATCTCTTCTCAATCACAGACCTCTTCCAACAGCCCCACATTACCATGCTCCTGCCTTACCACCAACCCTACCACTCATCTCTTTCCACACTTCCTTTCCCAACGCACCACCCCATGCCAGCACTATAGGACCTGAGGCTGCTACCTGAGAAGCAGGCACTGTGCTGGCTTCATGGAGACTGTGCTCCATTTCTGCTGTTGGGGTCTTTGAGAGACCAAGGCCAGGGGCTGAGTGCAACCTCCTCCCCACACCATCTGCAGAGCCTGAGGAGGAAAACATAAATACAAGTTGAAGCCATCTCTTCTCCCAGAGCCTAACTTTAGCCTGACAGCAAAAAAACTCAGGAGTTCTTTCTTCATGAAATGATAAATATGTATCCGTGAATGGAATAGAGGATGTACTCCTGTAATGTAGAAACAGGAGTTTCAGAATATGGATAGTTTCCTTTAGGCCAAAAGGGTCTCAGAACATAGGCTTTGAAGAACCCTGTACAGAACGGGCTCTGTGGACAGACAACTGAATGTCCCCATCTTGCCTCATTTCATTTTTAAAACACAATTAGCTTTGCTTCTGTCGGACTCGTGCCCAAGACTTACAATATATTCAGAGGAAACTGTCCAACATAGTTGTTCTCTAGAGCATCCATGATGACAAAGGGAACGTTATCTTCAGTCCACTTAGGAACTGAAATGAACATAGTAATGAACATAGTAATCATCTATCAAACCTCCTCATTTTATAGAACAGGAAAATGAGTTCCAGGGTCTGAAAAGTAGTAAACAGATTAACTAGAATTAAAATTCAAGTCTCTTGATTTCACTTCCTATTACTATGAGCAAGAACTCTTCAACAACATCTTATATGTGTAATGCTTTTTTATTCCCCCATTAGCTTCTCTTAATCACGAACTGCTTAAATTCTAAAAAAAAAAAATCACTGAACACTTATCTCTTCCTCAAAATCTTGCTAGATTATTAAGAGAAGAGCTGCTCCAAACTGGATATGTGATTCCCAAGGGGCTTGCCCCAATACAACTAATTAAGCCTTCCATTCTGAAAATGCACATGCCCTTGACCTACATTTGATGTCTGTATCTATCACCAATTCACATCTTGATATTTTGGTTTTAATACATGTATCTAGCTAAAGGAGGATATTCCTGATACTAAGCTAAAAGACTAAGCTAAAATATTACTTTTAGTATTTCCTGGTAAAGAGGCTCTAATACCACCTCAGATTCACCTAGGAATTTTAAAAATACAGATTCCTCTATCCACAGCCCTGCTGAATCAGAACCTTTGTGGGGTGAAGCCTGGGAATATTTATTTTTAAAAGGCTTCCCCGAGGGGCACCTGGCTGGCTCAGTCAGTGAAGCATGTGACTCTTGATCTCTGGGTTAGGAGTTGGGTGCAGAGATTACTTAAAAATAAAATCTTTGGGATCCCTGGGTGGCGCAGCGGTTTGGCGCCTGCCTTTGGCCCAGGGCGTGATCCTGGAGACCCGGGATCGAATCCCACATCGGGCTCCCGGTGCATGGAGCCTGCTTCTCCCTCTGCCTATGTCTCTGCCTCTCTCTCTCTCTCTCTCTCTCTCTCTCTCTCTCTGTGACTATCATAAATAAATAAAAATTTTAAAAAATAAAATAAAAAAATAAAATAAAATAAAATCTTTAAAAACAAATAAAACTAAAGGCTTCTCCAAAAAGTATAGGAGAATAGCCCCACATATTGTTGAAGGAAATTTGAAATGTCATAGTCTTTCTAAAAAGCTATTTGGAAATACCCACTAAATTTGAAAATATATTTACACTTTTAACCAGCAATTCTACTTCTAGGAATGAGAAGCAAAAATACCAGTTTACTGAGGCATTATTTGTAGTGGTCACAAAACTAGAAATAAAGTAATGCCCATCTCTAGAAGAATAACTAAATACACTATGGTATCTCCAATATCAAATATCGCCAAGCCACTTAAAAGAATGAATTGAGTTAAACTAGACGACTTGGAGGGATTTTCATTAAGGATTATTAAAAGGGGAAAAAATCTGTAATACTATCCAAGGCAAAAAAAAAAAAAAAAACCCACTGTAGATTTACATAGGATTATATGAATAGAAAAATACAGAAATATGCACATCAGATTATTATGTGGAAGGTGGAGGATAAAAGGTAGGGACTTATGTAAGGGGAGGAGAAATAAACAAGAAAATGTCTACAATAAAAACAGCATGTGTTTTTACATAAAAGTTTATATGAAAATATTTCTCTGTGTTTTTTAAAAAGCCACTCCCCTTGGGTGACTATGATGGGCAGCCAGATTTAAGAATCACAGCTGTAATACTTAGAATTTGGTGTTCTTCTAATAGTCTGATCGCTAGACAAGGAGGTGGCCACTAGAACTTCCTGAAGAGAATAGACTGATTATTTTAAAGACAGTTCAGCAGAGGTGAAGGTGGCCACCTATAAGGAGTACTGTTGAGGGGATATATAGATTTGATAGAAGGGAGAGTTAAGATGAGGTCTACTTACTGATGAACAGTGACAAGAAGAAAGACTACCAGACATCACACATTTCTGATATAAGGAATACAAAGTAGGACCACCTGGGTGGCTCAGTGGGTTAAGCACCTGACTTAATTTCACTCCAGGTCATGCCATCATGGTCCTGAGATTGAGACACAGAAGCCCTGTGTCTCAGGCTCCCCGCTCAGCAGGAAGTCTGCTTCAGATTCTGTTTCCTCTCCTTCTGCCCCTCCCCGCACATGCTTGCAAGCACGCACTCTCTCTCAAATAGATAAATAAATCTTTAAAAAAGAGAAAGAAAGGAAGAAATACAAAGTGGTACCTCTAAAACATTCTTGTTTAAAAAAAAAAACAAAACTGAGGGTTGTCTGGCTGGCTCAATTGGAGGAGTACACAACTCTTGGTCTTGGGGTAGTGAGTTGGAGCCCCACTCTGGCTGTAGAGATTACTTAAGGAAAATAAAAAATAAATAAAACGTTTATAAATAGATAAAAAAATTGTAAAGTAATCCAGTAGGGAGGGGAAACATGGGAGAAGACTACAGCTAAATCAGAATTGGCCATTATGTTGAAAACTAGTCAAGATAATCACTGTGGAAGCTAGTAAGAAATACTAGCTTACTGGAGGGCTATTGTAACATTTACTCATTACTCTTCAATATAATTGAAATTTTCATAACAAAAAGTTATTTTTAGGATGTCTGTTTATATAACTCTTTAGGAACTATAATGTCAAAATTAATCTGGACACAAAACATCATATACTATATGATTCCATTATATCATATGTCCAAAATAGGCAAATCTATAAACAGAAGATAGATTACAGGTTCCCTAGGAATGCAGGAAAGAGGGGTAGGGGGAAATGGGAAGTGACTATTAATGTGTACTGGGTCTCTGGGTGGTGGTGGTGGGAGTACAGAGGGAGAGGGATAGAGAATCCCAAGCAGACTCCACACTGAGCACAGAGCCTCATGGGTCTTGATCTCATGACTCTGAGACTATGACCTGAGCAAATCAAGAGTTGGATGCTTAACCAACTGAGCCACCCAGCTTCCCCATGGGGTGAGGAAAACACTTTACAACTGATTGTGATGATGGATGGAGAACTCTGTGAATATACTAAAAAAAGACTAAATTGTACATATTAAGTAGTGAAGTGTGTGATATGTAAATTACATATCAATAAAGCTTTTTTTAAAAGTAGTAAGTCAGAGAAATACTACATGACCTCATTTGAAACACAGAATGGCAGTTGACAGCAGCTGGAAGTAACAGGATACAAAATCAATGCACAGAAATCAGTGGCATTTCTGTACACTAACAATGAGACTGAAGAAAGAGAAATTAAGGAATTAATCCCATTTACAATTGCACCCAAAATCATAAGATACCTAGGAATAAACCTAACCAAAGAGGTAAAGGATCTATACTCTAAAACCTACAGGACACTTATGAAAGAAACTGACGAAGACATAAAGAGATGGAAAAACATTCCATGCTCATGGAATGGAAGAATAAATATTGTGAAAATGTCTATGCTACTTAGGGCAATTTATACATTCAGTGCAATCCCTATCAAAATACCATGGACTTTCTTCAGAGAGTTGGAACAAATCATCTTAAGATTTGTATGGAATCAAAAAAAAAAAAAAGATTTGTATGGAATCAGAAAAGACCTTGAATAGCCAGAGGAATGTTGAAAAAGAAAACCAATGCTGGGGGCGTCACAACGCCTGGTTTCAAGCTGTATTACAAAGCTGTGATCATCAAGACAGTGTGGTACTGGCACAAAAACAGATACATAGATCAATGGAACAGAATAAAGAACCCAGAAATGCACCCTCAACTCAATGGTTAACTCCTCTTCGACAAAGCAGGAAAGAATATCCACTGGAAAAAGGACAGTCTCTTCAATAAAATGGTGTTAAGAAAATTGGATAGCCACATGCAGAAGAATGAAACTGGACCAATCTCTGACACCATACACAAAGATAAACTCATAATGGTTGAAGATCTAAATGTGAGACAAGAATCCATCAAAATACTACAGGAGAACACAGGCAATACCTATTTATTTATTTATTTATTTATTTATTTATTTATTTATTTATGATTTATTTATTTATTTATTCAGAGAGAGCAAGAGAGAGGCAGAGACACAGGCAGATCTTGTGCAGAGGCAGAGGGAGAAGCAGCTCCACGCAGGAAGCCCGATGTGGGACTCGATCCTGGGTCTCCAGGATCACACCCCGGGTTGCACGCAGTGCTAAACCGCTGCGCCACCGGGACTGCCCGCAACACCCTTTTTAAACTTGGCCACAGTGACTTCTTGCTAGACACATCTATGAAGGCATAGGCAACAAAAGCAAAAATGAACTACTGGAACTTCAAGATAAAAAGCTTCTGTACAGCAAAGAAAATGATCAACAAAACTAAAAGACAACCTACAGAATGGGAGAAGATATTTGCAAACAACATATCAGATAAAGGGCTAGTATCCAAGATCTGTAAAGAACTTACCAAACTCAAAACCCAAGAAACAAATAATCCAGTCATGAAATGGGTAGAGGACATGAACAGATATTTCTCCAAAGAAGACATACACATGGCCAACAAGCACTTGAAAAAATGCTCCACATCATTTGCCATCAGGGAAATACACATCAAAACCACAATGAGATGCCACCTCACACCAGTGAAAAGGGCTAAAATGAACAAGACAGGAAACAACAAATGTTGGAGAGGATGTGGAGAAAGGGGAACCCTCTTGCAGTATTAGTGCAATGCAAACTGGTACAGCCACTCTGGAAAACAGCCACTATGGAGGTTGCTCAAGAGTTTAAAAATAGAGTTACTCTATGACCCAGCAATTGTACTACTGAGTATTTTCCCCCAAAGATACTGATGTAGTGAAATGCCAGGACACCTGCAACCCAACGTCTATAGCAGCAATGTCCACAATAGCCAAACTGTGGAAGGAGCCATGTTGTTCTTTGACAGATGAATGGATAAAGAAGATATGGTGTGTGTGTGTGTGTGTGTGTGTGTGTGTGTGTGTATAAATATATTTTTAAAAAAACCCAAATATATATATATATATATATATATATTATATATATATATATATATAATGGAATATTACACAGCCATCAGAATACCTACCATTTGCTTCGACATGAATAGAACTCGAGGATATTATGCTGAGTGAAGTAAGTCAATCAGAGAAGGACAATCATTATATGGCTTCACTCATAGGTGGAATATAAGAAATAGCAAAAGGGATTATAAGGGAAAGGAGGGAAACTGAGTGGGGGGGGGGATTAGAGAGGGAGACAAACCATGAGAGACTCCTAACTCTGGGAAACAAAGGGTTGTGGAAGGGGAGGTGGGTGGGGGAGTTGGGGTAACTGGGTGACGAGCACTGAGGAGGGCACTTGATAGGATGAGCACTGTGTTTATGCTGTATGTTGGCAAATTAAATTTAAATTTAAAAAAAGACAGCAGCTGGAGGCTGGGGGAAATGGGGAGATGCTGGTCAAGG
The DNA here is from genome assembly GCF_018345385.1 of Vulpes lagopus. Taxonomy (NCBI): domain Eukaryota; kingdom Metazoa; phylum Chordata; class Mammalia; order Carnivora; family Canidae; genus Vulpes; species Vulpes lagopus. The sequence continues at coordinate 64,366,870 of NC_054826.1, read as the reverse complement.
GATATACTCTTCCAGTTATAAGATGAATAAATTCTGGGGATCTAATGTACAGGATCATGACTATAGGTAACAATATTGTATTATTTACCTGAAAGCTGCTAAGAGAGTAGATCTTAAATGTTCTTACCAAAAAACTACAATTTATACGTGGTGATGGTTGTGTTAACTAAACTCATTGGGGTAATCATCTCACAATATCTATGTGTCAAACCTTCACACTGTACATCTTAACCTTACACAATGTTACTGTCAATTATATCAATAAAGCTGGGGGGACAAGGTAACTTGGTACTTAAACAAGGGTGTACAAGGGGATCCCTGGGTGGCTCAGAGGTTTAGCGCCGCCTTCAGCCCAGGGCGTGATCCTGGAGACCCGGGATCGAGTCCTGCATCAGGCTCCCTGCATGGAGCCTGCTTCTTCCTCTGCCTGTGTCTCTGCATCTCTCTCTCTCTCTCTCATGAATAAATAAATAAAACCTTTAAAAAAAAAAAAGGCTGTACAATAAGCTAAAGAACCCCCCTAAAGATGTGTTCTATCGCATACAGACCCTAATTGGCATCTCCCTTCATTACCTACTTCCTGAATGATTCCACCTGATTACTTCTTTATGTCAAAATAAAGGCTAGTTTGATTTGACAAGGATTTTGAGGACTCTACCAGATGCATTATTTAAATTAGTTTTCATTCACTATTAGGCAAAAAAAGTATGTTTGGTAGGTACTCTTTTCAAATTGTTTTCAGAAGTTTAAGCTTCCTGAAGGCTAATTTACCAGTACATATCAATAAATTTTTTAAAATATATAACCTTCAATTAGTTATTATCCTTCTAAAAATTTATTCTGAAGAGCTCATCAGAATCATGGCCAAACACTAATATATAAAGACATTCATCATCTATTTATCTAAAAATTAGAAGGATAAAAAGTAGAGTAAAATGGTTGAATATACTACAGTACATTGATATGCAGCATATTGCCAGTCCTTAAACCTAGTTTTTTTCAAAGGAAAAATGCTCAAGGATGTAATGTAAGAATATCATGAGAATAAATTGTATATATTGTAAAGATTTGCTTTTTATAAAAACAAAACAAAATGCATTAAAAACAAAGCCAGAAGTAAACTCATGAAATTATGAGTGGAATTATCAATGATTTTTGTTACTTTATTTATTTTTAAAAGTATCTACAATGAAAAATGTTCCTATTTTGAGAGGTTTTTTGTTTGGGCTTTTTTTTTTTTTGTAATATAATGTTTGACATTCAGTTAGCTTAATTTCAATTGCAATATATTCTTTTATATGTATTTATTATTATCTTCAAATAGTTGACATTTGTATATACTTTCTCCCTTAGACAGGAAGCTAATTGGTAATTGCCAGATTTTCCTCATCCTTTAGAATCTTCCCATACTGCCCTGTCCTGTGTACCTAAGAAGCACTTAATAAACATTATTGCAAAGTCTACACTGTGATGCATATCCTAAAAAACACCTTAATATCAAATCTTATATTTATGGGATTACCGCACCCCCCCCACCACCACCACCATCACCAAGAGCTTCTAGGATAGCTTCTAGGTACTCAATAAATACTTGCATGGTTGCATTTTAAACATCAGTTGGCAGCATGCAAGGAAACTGTACTGTTATGGAAACTGTCATACCGAGCTAAAGATAAAATTAATTCTGAGTTCAATTTCACAGAATCATATATATCATTTTAAGAGTTGGAAGGCATCTTTAAAAAAAAAATCATTGAACCCATTCTCTAATTTTACAGGTAAAATCTTGGCCATGGAATATAGAGTGACTTAGCTAAATTTATAATGATAATTCATGATGGAAACAATAGTTCCATCATTAGTTCAATGAAGGACAATAGTTCAGGCTTTTGAGTTCTTAAGTACATCAGTCAAAATTATAAATATTCTTCATGTCTTCAATTTCCAAACTAAGTCTGTGGAGTGCATTTAAGGTGTAGACTTCATTCCTCACACAATATAATCTAAAGGATAGTCAGTGAACAGGTACCCTATAGGCATACAACCTTGAAAATCCTACACCTGGTAGTTCCTGAAGGGATTAGGGAAGATCTTGATATTTCTGGTTCGGTATGATCTGGAAATGCCACATTTGGAGATATGGCTTAATGTGGGAATTCTGTGCAATGTGCAAGCTGGATCTGGAAGCTGGATTTTGGGTTAGTTCAGCTCCTAAGCCATGGAAAGATGACTTTGCTTCTCAGCCTCCCCGAGTCCCTCTCAAAGACCAATGAACCACTCCTTAGCCCTGCATTCACTGATCTCTTTAGGAGAAGGGAACTGGACCATGAGTGATTGGTTCTGTCCCCATTCTCTACTCTAGCCAGAAAAAAAGTTTAGCTCTTGTCCTAAAGTCTTTATGAATAAAGTCAGAAGATCTGCTACAACTTCCTAAGCTGGGGAAGTTAGTTGGACAGAACACTACCCCTCTTCTGATCTTGTCTTTTCACTTTCAGTTTTTATATGTCCCCCACTTCCCCTGCCCATGGTTCCATTCTTACCTGTTTGGTTTAATGAGTGCCAGGCCACATCTTGCTGCCCCCATCCAGAACAGCCAGCTTGAGAAGCCTGAAGACTGGCTTGGTAGAGAGACTCCAATTCTGAAGTCTCCTGCTCTGTGTCTTGGTTCCAATGTGGATGCAAAAGGATGTGGTTTTTTTCTGGATAGGCTGCACAGGTATGGGAATCATGGGGAGAGGACTTCATTCCTGGTCCAGGGACCCCATGTTTGAGCTGAGAATCACAGAGCCTTGTGACATTCACCCAGGAGTCCAAAGGCAAGGAAGTCCCCAAGTCGACACTGCTGCCAAGCTCCTTAGGCCTAGCATCTCTCACTTGAGATGGTTTTCCTTGGTTCATGCTTGGCTCTGCCAACCTGGGCTGTCTTCCCCTAGAAGTTTCACTTTTAGGCAGCCCAGAGTTCATGGCCATAGAAGGATAACCAGCAGGCTCTTCCCAGGAAGGTAGTCTGTCCCTACCATCCAAAGAGGGTTGTTGTTTTGCCCAAGGCCAATGGCCTTTCCCTTGACCCTGAGGGAAGGGAGGCTTAGAGTCAGAAAGGGAAGAGTTCTTCCTTAGACTATTTGTCAAACTTCTATCCTGGGAACCTGTGCCATCCCTTGTGGAGGTGCCTTGCATCCTCTGGAACTGCTCTGCTAGGGAGCGGACAAGCCCCTTTGTGCTGGGAAAGTCTGGCCTATAGGGATCCTCACTGCTTCCATTCACTTTTGAAGTCAACAAAGCTTTGAGGCTTTTGGCTTGGAGGCATTGGTTAGTTTTCTGCACAGTATCAGGAGAGTGAAGCGTAGGTGAGGAAGCAGCAGGCATTATGGGGTGGCAGGCCCTGTACAGAGGAAGGCTGGGCTGAGCTGATGAACTTGAAGGACTACAGCCTAGGCTGTGTGCATCTCCTCTTTCAGAGGTATCTGTTCCAACTGAGTGTGACCAGGGCATCATCTGGGATGAGACAGCAGGATCCCTCTTTTCTTGGAATAACTGTTCTTGATCAATGCCTCTTCCAATGCCTCTTCCTTCTTGTGGGGGGAACCTGGTACAGCTGTTGTTGTCACCCCTGTAGCCTTGCAGCTTACCCTCTGGTACATCCAATGGTTCCCAATCATAATGAGCATTCTTCTCAGTCCTCCCTGGTGTTTTAGGTAAGGCCTGCCTGTGGAGTGCAGGAGGGTCAATGCTGTTCTCCTCAACTGAAGTTGGAAGGTTCAAGGCAGACCTACTAGAGGAATTGTGCTGTGGGACAGACAGGGCAGATGATTCTGGGAATAGTGATGAGTGTGACTCATGGCAGGAAGCAGGTGAGTGGATGAAAGAACTGGCCCCAAACTCTGTATTCGTGCAGGGTTCCAGTTGAGCCTCCTGGCTTAATAATACTTGGAGCGGGATAGGCTGTTCACTGAAATTAATGGAGAGAGCCAGTCATAAGCTGCCTTAAATGACAAGATCACTTACAAAAAGACCTGTTCATTTGGTTCTCATTTCTAGCCATCCACAAAGAGAATGGTAAAAATAAATAGAAAGACAAGCACAAGTAGAGTCAACAATTCAGAAGTTCACGAGAGAAGGCAGATTCATGTCAGCTCATACCCAAGCAATAGGTAATATTAATCCTCTTTACTAAAAGCTCTCACCAAAGCTACATACAATAAAATTAAGTGAAGTCCTTGTCAATTTTCTTTACTGCCTCTGAAGTCCCATTCCAATCATACCCTTCTAGCAAAATAAAAAACAAAAACTGCTAATCCCACATGCAGATGACATGAAGGTGAGCAAAGCCTAGAAATCACTCCTACCTGGGGTCCTGAGAGGCAAATGAGCCAAAATAACCAAAAGGCACATTGACAAATACAGGGTGATTTGAGTTCATGGAATTACACAGAATTCAAACACTTCAAGTATGCTTTCATAATCTGGATTTGGTTGTATTATTCACTGAGATATTTTCCCAAAGTTATGCACTGTGACTCTTGAGATTTGGGAGTAAAAATAGGAATTAACTGCATTTACTAGGTTTCTTACCATTTTTTTTAATTTCTGACCTGAAAAGCACTTAAAACCCTCAATTACTCACATACATCAAGTGGCTTAAGTTTTCTAGAAATAGTTTAGCTGCCTAGATTGCTTATATTTAAAACATATCTCTGATCAGATTCTCAGATCAGCATTCAACTACTAGAGTATACTGTAGGAAAAAGAAGAAAAAGGAAGGTCCTACTATTAGCATTAAATTTGAATGATAATATACCATCAAGTTTTATGGGTATAGCCACCCAGTCACCCTTACAACATTATGAAGAATATGTCATTATACTTTTTTTTTTAAGATTTTATTTATTTAGGGGCACCTGGGTGGCTCAACGGTTGAGAGTCTGCCTTTGGCCCAGGTCGGGATCCCAGCATCCTGGGAGAGTGAGTCCCACATCAGTCTCCATGTGAGGAGCCTGCTTTTCCCGTTTCTGCCTCTTTTTATTTATCCATGAGAGACACAGAGAGAAAGAGGCAGAGACATAGGCAGAGAGAAGCAGGCTCCCTCCAGGGAGCCTGATGCAGGTCTCAATCCCAGGACCCCAGGGATCACGAGCTGAGGCAAAGGCAGATGCTCAACCACTAAGCCACCCAGGTGCACTATGTCATTATACTTAGGGAGGAGACCTAATGGAGATAAACAGACCTGGATCTGAAATCCACACCTCTACCACTTACTAGCTGAGTAATCCTGGGTACCTTATAGATTTTATACTCCCTGAGCTTGAGTTTCCTTATTTATAAAATATTGCTAAATAATAGTTCCTATCTCCTAAGGTTATTGTGAGAATTAAAGTGTTTACTTTAGTCCCTAGACAATAAATGGGGGTGCCTGGGTGGCTCAGTCAGTTGAGCATCCAACTCTTGGTTTCAGCTTAGGTCACGATCTCGTGGTTGTAGGATCCAGCCCTATGCTGTACTACACATTCAGTGTTGGACTCTGCTTAAGATTCTCTCTTTCCCTTTCCCTCTACCCTCCCCCTGCTCTTGCTTGCTCTCTAAAAACAAGTTAATAAAATCTTTTTTAAAAAATGTTCAATAAATGTTAGCTGTTTTTATAATATTTATATTCTGAGAACTATAAGGTTTATCAACAGCCAAAATTATTCTTTAACTTAAATCTATGTATTTTAAGCAAGAACTAAATTCAAGAGCTAAAGTATAAAAACTACACCAGTGGCCCTGGGGACTTTTTCCTAGTGCTGCCCATAACAAAACAAAACAAAGGGAATCTTTGTGTTTCTTTTCTATGGTTCAATCAGAGCAAGGACTGCTTTCTCCATTTCCACGAGGGACAGGAAGCTCTGAAATCCCCAAAACAAATCACATGGTTTCTATTGCAATATAGATCATATTGCCATGTCTGAGGACATAATACGTACAAATTTAATAATCATGATATTACACAAGTCCAGGGACAAACTCACCCACAGGAAATATGGACAAATGATCTATTTATTATGCCATATTTTCTGTATCTTTCTAGGAACTATTAAGAGAAGGACCAGCAATGAGATGAGTTTTCCGCCATATGTCTGACCTGAGAAGAAAATCTTTTCAGAGGACTCTTCTCTGTTCCCTGTAGTCACCAAGACAAGGAGAGCTCTGACCCATGGTCACTTCCTCCCCTGGTGTCCATAAACTACAGTGGATCCCAGGCACTACCTTGTTGGCTGAGGGAGGGCCGCCCCCTGTGAGGGGAGGCAGGCTGAGGGCTGCGACGGCTGCGGCGATGATTGCTGCTGCTGCATGCGTTCCTGTAGGCTCCGAGCTTTTCGAATACTGATTTGCAACTTCTTATCGACTAGGGCTCTGCTGTGCGTGCTAGAGCTGGCACCATGCAGGGCAAGTCTTAGTTTAGCTAAAATGCAAAAGAAAATATAGCAGAAACAGAACACAAAATACAAACAAAAATAAAAATAAAATTGAACCAAAAATGAGCAAAGATATGCAGTAAAACTCAAAATATGCAGCAGGAATGCAAGGCATGGACCATGCACATACTGTCCAGGGTATAGAACTGGCTCTGGCTCTAAGGAACATTCATGGAAACCATGGAGGCCAAACAGGTTAATTCAAATTTAAAAAACAAACAAACAAACAAAAAGCTAAACTAAAATGAGTCAGAAGAGAAACTGGTGCTTCCATCTTAGAGACTGCTACTCTCGTCCTTTGCAACTGACCTGTCGTCTGGTCTCCACACTTTGCTCCCAACTTCCCCTTCCCGACAGCCAACAGGAGAAATAAGATCCAAATCTGCATCTGTCTTTATAGAACACAGCTCCTTGTGGGTCACATTTTAAAACTAGATATAAATTTTAAGCCTTAGTCCTTCACTGTGGCCTTACAGTGCAGCATACCAGGAAAGCAGAAGAGAAACATGAATCAAATATGCAGTGCAAAGTCACAGGCCTGGGAAGTCACAGTCAATATATTCATTTCTTCTTGTCATAAGCTCTACCTAGCTAATCAGTGACTAGGAAAGAGCAGACTAACCTCAAATCCGAGGTCTAACTTTATCTTGGGATAAGAAGGTAGGCATGGCTGGACAGTTCATCTGTGGACTCTGGCTGAGCTTATTCCAGTAAATATCCATAGGCCACAGTGACAGCACATGGTGCCCTTAGAAATGTGAAGGGCAAAGATAGCTAAAGAGCCTCAGTTTAGGAGAGTGACAGTAAGGAGTCATAAAGCTGCTTTCATCCCATCTGAGTGATGTCTCTAATGATACCTATCACGAAGTTAGTCAAAATTGCCATAGCTGTAGCAGTTAGAGTTACTTACAGATAGCTTCGTTACAGAGAGCCAAAGCTGCAGCACAGTCTCCCTTCTGTTCCAGATGCAGGGACTCTTCAAACACTGAATCTGCCTCTTGCAAGGACCTCTCAAAGCCGTCACTCCTCCCTGAAAGGGCCAGCACTTTTCATTTTCATTAAAATTGGTTCCAACTTTTTCTACGTAGTGATGTTTCCCTTCGGTGCACATAGTTCCTTGCTGCTGAGCCTTTGATCTACCATGATTCTAACTCTCCACTGCTATGAACAATTCTCTGAAACATGTAGGACATCCGTTTTTGCCTTAGCCAAGACATTGCCAAGATCATGAAAGAGGAGTATATCATCCACCACCACATATTCCAAGAGCTTTTAAGGGATCCCTCAAGAAAAGACCAAGGTATTATCTATAGCAGAAGGTGGATTCTTATGCCTGGAACTGATCTGTTTTTCCACAGTGCAACAAAATACATCTTGCCAATCAGTGTCAGAATGTCACAGACCTCCACAGAGACCTCTACTGCTGTGTTAAGGCAAAAGTGGCTTCACGACTCTGTGGAAAGCCATCTGTAAAATTCCTTTTCTACATCAATTCACAGTCCTCTCTGTGCCACCCTCAACTGGAAAATTAGTACACCTCTTGGGCATAGGTACTCTACAGTTCCTAACCTCAATATATCTACCAGGGCAGTTGAACAGCCCTTACTGGTTTGCAAGCATACATTTTTTTTGTCAGTAGTGCTAAGTATTTTCTTTCATCATATCCTTAACCACCAAACCTACTGCAAAAGTCACTTTCCCACACAGTTAGCATGAAATACTCCTTCCTCCTCTGAAAGCAAATACATACCAAAGCAGGCACAAAAGAGTTCAAATATCATGCCAGATGAAAATGCAAGAAAGTACCATAAGGGCAATTTTTGTAAAAGAACACTCAAGTTTATGTACCCTGTTGGCTTTTACGCACTCATAACCATAAACTGTAAATGTATTGTAAATTCACCCACGATTGGGATTAATGGTAAGTGTTCATAAGCTCACAAGAAAAAATACTGAAATGTCAGAGTCATTTCTCCCATAAGGTCCCCAGCCTCCACTTACCTCCAGCTGGACATGGTAAGAAAGACTCTTCTGCACACCTAACATTCACTTCCTAATTCACTGTGGCTTTGGAGAGCAATGAGAAGGCTAAGGAAATAGAAGTTGGGGGAATGTCTGAGTGGCTCAGTGGTTGAGCGTCTGCCTTTGGCTCAGGTCGTGATTTCAGAGTCCTGGGATCAAGTCCCACATCGGACTCCCTGCGAGGAGCCTGTTTCTCCTTCTGCCTAGTCTCTGCCCCCCCCCCCCTCTCTCTTTCTCTCTCTCTCTCTCTGTATGTCTCTCATGAATAAATAAAGAAATCTTTAAAAAAAAGAAAAAGAGGAAATAGAAGCTGGTTCTGAAGAACCTGGCATTCAGTCCCATCAAGAGATATGATACCCCACCATCTAGGCCTAAAGTTTTCTCACAATATTTGACATCAACTAAATCTATATAATCTTCATAATCAGAGTTGGTAGTGAGAGCCATTAAAACAAAAAAAAAGTTCTCTATGGATATATAGGCAGACTATAGTTGATCAATCACTATAGTAGATTTTAATTCTAAACTTCTAGAACCTTAGCCTTCTATTCCTTGCTCTTCCTAGAGATTGTGAATCAAAGTGTATTGAGAATTGGCAATGAAATATGGCCAGAAAGATTCTCTCTCAACTTTCATCTACTGCCCAACATAAGAGAGGAAGGAAAAAAGGTAAGGAAAGGAGATGACAAGTATCCTCCTTCAGAAACAATATAAACCTGAGACTCAAATGTGGCATGTCTTCTTCCTCAAAAGGGAGAGAAGACTATCCAAATGTAGGGACAATTAAGGAATTAGAAATTTAAAATTTAGAAATAAATACAATGCCTTAGGAAATATAAAGCAACAATTGCCTCAAATCAAAAGACAGTAGGATTAGAGGAGAAAAATGGTCCCCAAATAGGCCCCAAATTAAGCTTCTTCAAATTAAGTGTTGACAAAAAGTGTGAAGTGGTCAACAAGAAAGCAACCACCCAAAAGAGCAGTGACTCCTATTCTTTGCACTGTTTTAGCATAATTTGTTCCATCTGGGGATTCTGGATAATAAGAACAAGAAGTTCATTTTATAGAAAGAAAAACAGAGATGTAAGTTTCAGGAGTCTATTTAAGGTATATACTTCAGTCTTTTTCAACTCCTATTTTGGGGGCACCTGGGTGGCTCAGTGGTTGAGCATCTCCCTTGGCTTAGGTCATGGTCCCGGAGTCCTGGGATTGAATCTCACATCTGGCTCCCCGAGGGGAGCCTGCTTCTCCCTCTGCCTATGTCTCTGCCTCTGTCTCTCATGAATAAATAAATAAAATCTTTAAAAAATAAAACCTCCTATTTTGAAAACTCGTCTCTTCTAGTACAAAAAAACATCCTAAAGCAAGTGAAGGAAAAAAGTAACTAGTGTAGGGCATTTGGGGAAGCCTTGTTAAGTAAATGAAAATCATATAAGATTGGGAAAGGATTCATCAGAGGATCAAAAGGCAATCAAGCTTTGTGTTCTTAGAACCTGTTTAGTAGACCTGTTTCCCTGAAACTCCAGGTGGGCAATTTCAAGGATAGAATTTCCCTCATCAGTCTGGCTCAACTCAACTCCCCTATTCTGCTGTTTCTGAATTGTGACTAGTTTTATTTACACCTTCTACAGGTACTCATGGGAAATATTCTTCCATGAACCATGTACTATCTCTAAACTATACACTTTCAATAGATGAGCCCAAAATCAGTGTCTGTCTTCCAATCAATAGGCTCACCTCCTACTTTCACTAGTTTTCACTAAAATGAGTGAATTATGATAAAATACAATTTAGCTGAACAGAAGACAGGAATTTACAGGCCTGAATATGTTTTTTCCCTCTCTCTCTGTCCCCATCATAACAATTACCCTGATTCTGCAGTTCATCCAAGTCCATGAAGCGACTGGGATGAGGATTAAACCCTTTAGCTGCCTCTAATTCCTTCTCCCGTTTCCTTCGAAGTTCCTGTTCCTGGGCCCTCCTGGCCACTTCCTCTTGCAGTTCATCCAATTCACTTTTGGAAGATATCTCCCCACCTGAATACAAACAAGGGAGAAGAAAAATTGTCACATTTCTACAACTACAGCTAAGCACCTGCTGCATTTATGGCCACTGCACTGCCTTTCCTTTGGAACTCTTGATTCAATTTGGAGTTCATGCTTTGGATAGTGCCTTCTACGTCAGATTCAGGGTGAGATCTGGGCTATAAACTATAATAACAATGATGATAATGATGACAATGGTAAAATATTTATTGAGTGATTTATTACAACAATAACAATGTGAAAACTAACATTTTTTGAGCACTTACTATGTGATGGGCACAGTTTTAAGCACTTTTATCTATATTATTTCATTTAATTCTCATGACAACCTCTGAAGTAGATACTATTATTGCCCATATTTTAGGAATGAAGAAATGGATTCACAAAGAGAATAAATAAATAAATAAATAAATAAATAAATAAATAAACAAACTTGCCCAAGGTGACAAAGATGGTAAGTGGTAGAGCTGAACTAAAGTCAAATAGGTTAAATTCATGATCCATGATCTTAACCATGAGACAGCATTCTTAGTTACATGTTGCCACTAACTCATTGGGAAGCTTCAAACAAGTCAATTTCTCAGCCTTAACTTCCAACATCTCTTTAAAGAGATGTGTCAACTCTCCAGTAAAAAAAGAGTTTGTCGGGGATCCCTGGGTGGCGCAGCGGTTTGGCGCCTGCCTTTGGCCCAGGGCGCGATCCTGGAGACCCGGGATCGAATCCCACGTCAGGCTCCCGGTGCATGGAGCCTGCTTCCTCCTCCGCCTGTGTCTCTGCCTCTCTCTCTCTCTCTCTCTCTCTCTGTGACTATCATAAATAAATAAAAATTAAAAAAAAATTAAAAAAAAAAGAAATACTCCTTTAAAAAAAAAAAAAAAAAAGAGTTTGTAGAGGCGCCTGGGTGGCTCACTTGGTTAAGAGTCAGACTCTTGATTTTGGCTCATATCATGACCTCACGTTCAAGAGACTGAGCACCCTGTCAGACTCTGAACTCAGCATGGAGTCTACTTAAGATTCTCTCTCCCGCTCCCTTCCCCATGATCTCCTCTCTCTAAAGATAATAAATCTTAAAAGAGTTTGTAGGGATCCCTGGGTGGCGCAGTGGTTTGGCGCCTGCCTTTGGCCCAGGGCGCGATCCTGGAGACCCGGGATCGAATCCCACGTCGGGCTCCCGGTGCATGGAGCCTGCTTCTCCCTCTGCCTATGTCTCTGCCTCTCTCTCTCTCTCTCTCTCTCTCTCTCTGTGTGTGTGACTATCATAAATAAAATTAAAAAAAAAAGTTTGTAAAATATCCAGTAAAAATTCAATTTTATAAATGTTCATAGATGGAATCAAACAGATCTAAAAGGGTGTCTATATTAAGTGAAAAATCAAGTGACAGAATAATATATATAGTATGAATTAATTTTATTTAAAAAAAACGGTAGTAATAAGATTATCTATATATTTGTATAGGCATAGAAAAAAATGTAAAAAAATATATACCCTGATGATAATACTGGTTCCTTCAATCTGAAGACGGAAAGGGCAGGTTACTAAATTATTGGACTTATTTTTACTCCTGTAATTTTTTAAAAGAATGATGAAAATTATTAGATAAATTTTTTGCTTTCTGCCAGACTAAAATGATAGGATCAAGGAGCCCCTGGGTGGTATACTTGGGTAAGCATCAGACCCTTGGTTTCAGCTCGGGTCATGATCTCAGGGTCATGAGATCGAGCTCTGAGCTCAGTGTAAAGTCTGCTTAAGCCCCTCTATCTCTCTCCCCCTACCCCTCCTGCTGCCTGCACTCTCTGTGAAAAACAGTAACAACAACAAAAAACAGGGGAGCGAGTATGAGGACACAAGGCACACTCATGAAGGAAAAGAAAACAAGGATACTGGGCAGGCTAATATAGAGGCAGGAACAAGGATAGGTTTGACTTACTTATTCCTCAGTTTTGCCCATAGCCTTCATGTCTTCTTTTGTCATCTTAATTCACAGAACTAAACAATAAGAAATCCACTCCCATGAGGCTTCCTCTATTCCATGGGGAAAAAACCCAGAACTTACTCTTCTTAGTAATGCAGGTGCTACTGACACTGTTCACCCTATTTCTGTTCCTTCTTATTCCCACAAGGGCTATCCCTAAGTTGGAAAGAATAATCAGGCAAGCCATGATAAAGAGCAAAAGCTAGATAAATCCAAAGATGGAATGGCTCAAATGCCTCCATACTTACATACTGATGGAAAACGTTAAGTACAACTGTCCTCCAACTTCAAATGTGCTCAGGTAAGGCTATTTTCCAAATAGAACTGGCAGTCAAATCCAGTCCTCCCAATCCAGTGTCTTTCTGCTTACCTGAGAGGGGGAGATTCTTTGTCCAGCTACTCCTGGATGCTGTGGAGTCTGCCTCCAGGATACTACTGCTGTGAGACTTTGGGATGTGACGCCAGGAAGGTGCCAACCCAGCTGATTTCTTAGCACTTGGATCCCTTCAAAAGATAAACCAGAGTGTAGTGAAAATATTGGAAGGGTGATAACTTACAACATTCCTAGGACTAAAGTCCCTAAAAAATACAATAAAACATCAAACTAATATACAATTAAAGAATTTGTTAAATTACTTCTGAAAGTAGTTCCCCCATCTTATCTCACTTCATTCACATTTTGTGCATCTAGCAGTGTCTGACACAAAACTTATAATGAATTAATAAATATAAGCTCTCATATGTATTGCCTTCCTATTCCTTATACCTTTGTAGCCATCTTCTCATGTGTAAAACTCAACAGGGTCCTGTGTCCAGAGGATAAGCAGTGGGAAAAATATGAGGATGTGATTATCACCCTTGTAGAAGATAAAATCACTCTGTAAAGCAGCAACTCTGTTAAGGAACTTGCCTCTGTGGCAATTCAGTAGAAACAATGTATGAAGATCTGAAATTTATAAAGCAAACTGGGCCCTATGAACAGGGTACAATAAGCACTATTGAACTGTGTTATCTTAAATTATAAATATCATTGGCTTATAAAACACAGAAATCCTGTGACCCTTAAAAAAATGAATCTAGGGGATCCCTGGGTGGCTCAGCGGTTTAGCGCCTGCCTTTGGCCCAGGGCACGATCCTGGAGTCCCGGGATCAAGTCCCGCATCGGCTCCCAGCATGGAGCCTGCTTCTCCCTCCTCCTGTGTCTCTGCCTCTCTCTGCCTCTCTCTCTCTCTCTCTCTATCATGAATAAATAAATAAATAAATCTTTTTAAAAAAAAAGAATCTATTATAAATGAAAAAATAAATAACTATTCTGTTTTCTGATTATAGAACTATAGGTTTTGATTCACTAATTTTTCCATCACATTATTTACTAAATAATTATTTTACATATAATAAAGTTCTCTCCTTTCTCAAATGTCTTTGCTTCTTCTTCCAGCAGAGGGTGCTGTTGCCATAGAAAGTTGACAGAGCATTCCCTTGCTTATTGTGGCATTATTTTCAACAGCCAAGAAATGGAAGCAACCTAAGTGCCCATTAAGAGATGAACAGATAAAGAAGATAAGGTATATATAAACAATGGAATATTACTAAGCCATAAAAAGGGAATGAAATTTTGCCATTTATGACAACATGGATGGACTCACAGGTAATTGTTATGCTAAGTGAAATAAGTCACAGAGAAAGACAAATACTATATAGGATTTCACTTTTATGTGGAATCAAAACAAATGAGCAAACAAAAAACAGAAAGAGAATCACAAATACAGAAAGAAACTGGTGGTTGCCAGGGGAAAAAAGGCTGGGGGAAGGGTGAAATAACTGAGATTAAGAGGTACAAATTTCCAGTTATAAAATAAATACATCACAGGCATGAAAAGTACAGCACAGAGAATACAATCAATGATATTGTAATAATATTACATGGTAATGGCATTTATTGTGGTGAGCATAGTAATAATATACAGATTGTTCAACCACTATATTATACACCTAAAACTAATATAACATGGTATATCAACTTTATTTCCATTTTTTTTTAAAGTTGATAAAGCAAAAATATTTTGCTCACAAAATGGTAATAAAGTCCATTTCTCCACCTATCTGAGTTGAAAAACCTCCAGGTGACTCACATTGCTGCAAGGGACAATGCCACTATTCAAAGGCCAAACAATACCTGCAGACACTGGAGCTCTCAGGCAGGGCTGTATCCAGGCTGACAGGGCTGTTGCTGTTCCTCTCACTGCTCTCATAGCCAGATTCCATTCGCTGTATTAGGCGAGGGTGCTGTTCTAAAAGGTGAGAGCCTGGCCGTGCTGGGCCCCAGGGCTTGCACTGGGGGCTTGGTCCACTAGCTTTAATGTTGTAAGCAGGTGGCTTGTTTAGTTCATCTGGTGTAAATTCTTTAGCTATCCCGATCAAAGGACAAGTAGGGAAAAAGGAGGTGGATTTAGCATCTGCCTCAAATTAAGACAACCAACCCTTCCCTCCAGCTAGCTACTCATTCACTGAACTCCTATCTCCAAAAGGTTCAACATCAGCATAAAAATGGACCTTGCTGAGTCTACCAGAAAAATCCAGGTTTTTTAAATACATGAGTCAACTTTATTCAAAAGCCCAAATCTTCCCTAATTATCTCCTCACCTGAATCTTCAGAAAAGGGACTAAGCTGGGTATAGCCACAGTGCTTCCTTTTGTCCTTACTAAAGATACTGTCAATATTCAGAGACTCTCGTTTGGGTCTCCACGTTGGACGATACTTGCTAGAAGAACTGGATTTTGACTCACTGCTGGTACTCTCTACTTCCCAATCACGAGAGTGTAAAGACAGGTTCCTAGGAGGCTTTTTGTCAGTCTGGTCTCCTCCCTTCCCTACACAGGGAGATCCTAGGTTGGTCTGAGAAGCCAGGGATGGTCTGTTGTGAATCATATTGCTGACTGTCTCTTTGAAATCCCTTAGTCTATTGGTGCTGCTGGATGGTTTAGAGGCATTCCTAGGAGCCTGCTTCTCTTTCAGTGTTTCTCCTAAAAACACAAAGAATTAAACAAATATAAATGCTTAAAATGGATACCCAGACCCCAAAGTGTGAAAGCAAGGACAGCACTTTGATCAGGAAGGAAAAGTCAGTCTGTAGTATGACACAAGTTCCCCAGAGTGAATGAAGAAAGACAAACAGTGCAGAGTGGCTTGCCTTCACTGTGGTACCCTGAGGTCTGTGGCTCATCACCTCTCCTCCTAATACGGCCAGAGCTCCTCTTGCGTTCTATCAGTGACCCTTTCTTGGATGTGAGTTTCTGATTACATTCACTATCAGTCAGGTGTCCTGAAAGAACAAAGAATGGGGGTAAGCTAGTATCTGGGACTGACCTCCATACTCTTAAGAATCTAATCTCCCTTTGGGATTCATAGCAATGCCACAAATTTAGTATACCCATGAAGCAGAAGCTATAGGGGCCAAGGTCATCTGATTTAAGTATAACAGGAAGCTCTCAATAGATAAATGTAGAGAAGCTCAAGTATTTCATGGAGGCTTCCAAATTTACAATGTCTCCTGAACAATTACCAGTCCTGATCCTGCTTATAATCTTTCCAGATGACCCAGAAGGACACATTACTTGGTAATTTTTTAAAGGTGACAGTTTTAAAGATTGCATAAAAACGTCACGTATCAACATATTTTCACTCTCGTATATAAAAGACAGAGCTTTCCTTTTATTTAGCAACACATACCTAAAACCTAATTTTTATTACATCTGGTATTATCCCAGGTGCTCCAGCTTTTGCTCTGATTGTGGGCGCCTTTAATTTTCATTTCTAAACCGTCCTTAAATGTGAATCATTTTTTAAAAGATTGATTTATTGATTTATTGATTTGACAGAGAGAAAGCAAGAGAACACAAGCAGGGGGACTGGCACAGGGAGAGGAAGCAGACTCCCTGCTGAGCAGGGACCCCTGACTCGGACCCTGGGATCATACATAACCTGAGCTGAAGGCAGATGCTTAACAAAATGAGCCACCCAGGCACCCTAAATGTGAATCATTTAAAAGGACATTTGAACTTTGAATAATCCTCAGTCCCGTCCCCAAAGAGTGCTGTACTGAACTTGGCTTCACCCAATCGCTGGGAAGCCCAGGAGATATAGGCTCTTTTATATAACTTGTTCTGCTTCATGCCCCCATGATGGAAATGTATGATTTGATAAAAGCAAAGGTCAGATTCTAAAGAATATAATCATCTAAACTGCTGGAAGCCAATGGTGAATTAAACAACTGAATTAAATCAGAAAACAGGTTTAGAGAAAACCCTTTAGGTTCTCAAAGATACCAAGAGCTAATTTGTTTTCATATTTTAGTATATGAAAATTTTTGTACATATTCAGGTATCAGCAGTATAGTGAGATGGCTACCTATTTTCAATAAATTACCAATGTAATATTTTATTGCTTTTATCTGGTCCTTTGTTACCTCGGGTCCAAAAGAAATATTTAAGAAAGGAGGAAGTCACTTGGAGCAACTAAATCTGCAAATGTACCAATGGGAACATGCTCCCCGGCCCCCAGCCATTCACAAACTATTAACATAAACCTGACTCTCCTAGAAAATTAGCCTTGTTTATCCTGTTATTTGGCTTCTTTTTTATTCAGTTTCATAAATACAGTCTTTAAAAATATCATACTTTGCAGTAGACATCTATGCAACAGTCATCAAAATAAATCAAACATGAATCTGACCAAACCTCTAGATCCAACTACCAATTTACAAGAAACACAGAATAGAGAAACATACTACTATAATACTATCAGCAAACTTTAGAATGTGAGGAATCTATAGGACAAAAACTACCTAGTTGTTCAACAATCAGCTTCAAGGAAAAAATAGAGGAGAAACCTATAGTTTAAAAGAAATATAAAAGACTTATCAATCCGTCCCAATGCGTAGACCTCACTTGAATTTGGAATCAAGCACACAAAACCATTAAAAAATTATGACACTTATAAGATATTTGTGTATTTCAATACTTACTGGTTATGCATGGTTTTTAGGAATTATTAATATTTTTAAGCGTGATAATGTTTATTTTTTTAAAGATTTATTTATTTATTCATGATATATATATATATAGAGAGAGAGGCAGAGACACAGGAGGAGGGAGAGAAGCAGGCTCCAGGCTGGGAGCCTGACGCAGAACTCGATCCCAGGACTCCAGGATTGCGCCCTGGGCCAAAGGCAGGTGCCAAACCGCTGAGCCACCCAGAGATCCCCTAATAATGATGTTTAAAAGTAATTTCCTAAAAAATAAAATAAAATAAAATAAAATAAAAATTAAATTAAATTAAATTAAAATTAAAGTGATTTCCTGCTTTAGAGGTACATACAAAAAATACTTATGGAAAAGGTGAAATAATAACTGGAATTCGATTCAAAATAATCCAGGAGTGGGGTAACTAGGTAGAAGTACAGATAAAACTAGCCTGGCCATAAGTTATAATTACTGATACTAGGCAAGGAATCCATGGAGGGGCAGTATTTACTCTTCTGTATACTTTTGAAAATGTTTAAAATTCCCTTTTTTATTTTTAATATAAAAATACTAATTCAAAGGAATACATGGACCCGGATGTTTATAGCAGCATCCTGTATAATAGCCAAATTATGGAAACAGCATAACTGACGAATGGATAAAGAAGATATGGTAGGGAACTCTGGGTGGCGCAGCGGTTTAGCGCCGGCCTTTGGCCCAGGGCACGATCCTGGAGACCCGGGATTGAATCCCATGTTGGGCTCCCAGTGCATGGAGCCTGCTTCTTCCTCTGCCTAGGTCTCTGCCTCTCTCTCTCTCTCTCTCTGTGTGACTATCATAAATAAATAAAAATTTTAAAAAAATTTTAGAAAAGAAGATATGGTATATCGTGTGTGTGTATGTGTGTATATGATTGTGTGTGTATATAATACACATATACATACATGTATATATGATGTGTATATATACACACATTTATGATATGTGATATATGATTGTGATTATGATATATATACACACACACACAATCATATATACATATACATACACACATACACACACCATATCTTCTTTACCTGCTGGATATTATGGAATATTACTAAGTCATAAAAAAGAATAAATCTGATCCTTTGCAATGACATGGATGTACTAAAGAATATTATGCCAAATGAAATAAATCAGTCAGAGAAAGACAAACACCATATGATTTCACTCATATGAGGAATTTAAAAAACAAAACAAATGAGCAAAGGGGGAAAAAAGAGAGACAAATCAAGAAACAGTCTTAACTGAAGAGAGCAAACTGATGGTTACCAGAAAGGAGGTGGGCGGGGGGGTGGTGGACGTGGGAAACAGTGATCCCTTTTTTTTTTTTTTTTTTTTTTTTTTTAATTTTTTTTATTTATTTATGATAGTCACAGAGGGAGAGAGAGAGGCAGAGATACAGGCAGAGGGAGAAGCGGGCTCCATGCACCGGGAGCCCGATGTGGGATTCGATCCCGGGTCTCCAGGATCGCGCCCTGGGCCAAAGGCAGGCGCCAAACCGCTGCGCCACCCAGGGATCCCCAGTGATCCCTTTAATGTGGATTAAGGAGTGTACTTGTGATGGGCACAGGGTGTTGTATGACAAGCGCTGAATCACTATACTATACACCTGAAGCTCATATTATACTGTACATTAACAGCTGGAATTTAAATAGAAACTTAAAAAAAAAAAAAAGCCAAGCAAAGAGTATGAACCACCAATCTGAAGCCATGAGCTCACTAATTCCCAAGTCTCTAAGAGTATGGGCACTGTTATATGCATTAAAAGTGATAAACTTTTCATCTCAGCAGTGAATCACTCACTGTTCTTCCTTTTATGTCCTGTATTAGTTTCTTCCACTGACAACACATTCTTCTACAGACTAACAGAACAGTTTGAGAATGTCCTCTGCGTGGAACTCACAATAACAAAAAGGCTAGCTTTCTTTCGTTTGCTCTTCTGTCCTTCAGGAAGCCCAGCAAAGTGATGAGCAAGTGTCCCATACCCATAAATATGCCCCTTGTCTCAAAGCCTTCTGCTTGAGATAAAGTCTAGCATGAAAACATGATGAGGTGCAAGACGACAAAGGCCTACTGAAATACTATGAGAAGGATAGGAATGAAGAATATAGCAGAAAAAAAAAGCAGATTTTGGAATAAATAATCACATCAATAATCATATTACAATCATCCTTATTTACATGCTGGTGTTGAGAGGAATATGTGCAATGGAATATCATCATTCATTCAGAGTTGTGTTGTTTCTTTTCATGCCACCCAATTACCCAAGTTCTGGGCCTTTCTCCCTTTGCATGGCAAACATTTCTGACTTGCCCCAGCTTCTTTTTCTTGGGAGAATCTCTATGCAAGAACTGAATCAGGCAAGCAGAGTCCACTACATAACTCCCTACCTGTGTCCCGACTGCTCTGAGACGTGGAATCATTCTCCACATTATAGATGACTGTCCCCTGAGAATCAGAAGAGAAGTGACTGACCACAGACTCGTGGTGGGAGTGTTTGTAGGGATAGCTCTCCGTTGAAGAATCGGTTCGAGTGTCACTTGAGATGGAGGGCTCCCTCCCTGAGGGAAGGAGGAGACACATATGCAAAAGTAAGGAAAGAGAAAAGGACAGTGACAGAGAGAAGGCAAAGAGAGTTGGATGGCAACAAAGGTCCATAAGGCAAGAACTTCCTAGATGGAAGGGTGAGAAGGATATACCAGAGCCATTCTTCCCAACACCCAACTTCAGATAAACCCAGACATACAAACAATTCCTCCCACTCCTGCCCCTACCTTGCTGAAGCCCTCACTTTGCCTGCCACTGTGAAAAACTGTGGGGCTTTTAGAAAACCTATGGGGAAAAGTGGAAGAAAGGAAAAAGTTGTGAAAAGTAAGATCTATTTAGATGGAGAGTCCCAGGCCGACCTGGCATACATAACCAGTTGCTTCCCATCCCATAATTTTTGTCCTATACTGCCAGAAATGCCACTTTAAAAAATTTAATTGACATTGTAAGCATTCTTTATCTGAGAAATTATGGGGCTATTATTTATACTTTAGAGTAGATTAGTTCAATCAGATTAATTTCCTCTGAATGACTTGCTGAGATAAGCACAACAGTGGAAATGGGTGTTTGATTGAAGGGAGAAAAAGTAGAGCAGGTCTGGGTAGGTACAAAGCTGGGAAGAACACCAGGTATCAAGCAGGAGGAAGGTACAAAAGGGAAGGAAAAAAATTCCAAGGAGAAGCGTCTTCTCTTTCAAAATTATACTCCAGGAGAGTCCTAGATCTAGAAGAGGAAAAGAATATTTCTTTTCCTCGTTTTCAGAAATCAAGCCAAAATCATTAGGGTTATATTTCTAATATATCATAAGCGTCTATGGGCTAGCCTATGACGTTAGCCATGAAGCTACAAATTATTTCTACAGGAAAACATGATTTACATTACAATCAAATTAGAAGTGAAAAATTGCTTCACAGGCTGAGGAATATTACTACTACACTTGGCATTTTAAAACAAAAAACTCTTATCCCAAAATGACTAGTTTTGTAGTTTTTTCTACAAAAAGAATTATTTTTCTTGGTCTTAACGATTCAATGAAGTCACTGTTAAATTGAATCAGTCATCTTTACTAATATTAGAAGGTTAAACATTGAGTCTCTCTCAAAAACTTCTTATTTCAGTCTAAATCAACCTAATTGCCTTCTCACTTTTTAATCAGGGCCAGGTGACTTAGGCAACACATTCTTGAAGGCTGACAGAAGCAAAGCCTGGCATACCTTGGGCTTCAGCACGAGTTGGCACTTCTATCTCTAATGGATCCTCGTTCTACAAGATAGATTATGTGCTAGGCTCGTGATTAAGTATGAGTCCTAACTGTCCAGTGATCACATTGGAAGGAAGAGGGAAGAGGTAAAGAGGTAAAGATTGCTCACCTGAATCTTCACTATCATAGCACGTCCTGCTGTAAGACTGGAACTCAACTTGGGGAGGCAGGTCCTGGGTGGACACGGGGGTACCCTGGGGGTCTGCATAAAGCAGTAGCAAAGGCTGATAATGCCCCTTGATGCATTTGGTCACCACATCCTTCCACTTGGGCCCAATCTGAACCAGAAACAATCAGAAAAACATGACAGTTATATTTCATATCCACATTAAAACATATCTTTCTCCTCTGTTTTTCTAAAGAAATACAAAAGATAAAAAGACAAGAATTGAGTAAAAAGATCACAAAAGAGACCTTAGACCTAAATTTCACGAAAATTTTGTTAAATCTTTTGTTGTTGTTGTTAAGTCCTTTCAGAAAGCAATAAAACCCTATAAGACAGGAATGATGAATAAAATTACTTTTATTCCTGTGAAACATCAATTCAGTTGTGAAATATAAATAAAAGTTCTCAAAGGTGAATATGCTGTGAGGGGACTTCAGCTGCCTTGGTGACCAATTTCTTTTCACAGATTAAAGCCCTTGCTTGAAACTTGCAATTCTACCATTCTATAAATTATATAATTTTCTCCTAAATATTAAAATCACTTTTATGAAGCTAAAGAGCAAGCAGAAACTCTCACAGACTGCCTTAGAATAAGCAACAATCCATTTCAGAGTTCACACATGGCAGGACATAAAATGTCAAACTGCTTAGAATAGACAGCTGAGCCTAGGCCATAGCTTTGAGCTGGATTCAGCACTGCCAAAGAATGGAAAAGAGTGACAGAAGAGCCGTGAAAAGAACAATCCAATTAAATCTCTAAACTCACCTCTTAAACTTGAACCAATCACATTCTGAGATGGTGTGCTCTTGAAAGTCGAACAACCAGTATAGTGCTTATTTTGTAACAGATGTTCAGCAAATTTATAACTAAGTTATTATTTTAACTAATACAGGTATCCTTTTTACTTACAAATCTTATTTAATATAAGTATTATGTTTTAAATAAAAATCCTAAAGCTCAAGGGATTCATACAAATTGTCCAAAACTACAACAGCTAAAAAGAGATGGACAATCAAGAAATTGTCAGACTTTACTATTTGTATAAGACACTGCTTAATGTCCACAGACTGGTGTAAACTACAGTCAGGAGTCTCCTAGCTGCTAACCATATCTCAAGAAGCTTCCTAAACTCACCCAGATCACCTTAACTACTTCAGTCACAGATTTAGATAGTAACAAGTTTCCAGCTTTAAATACCATCATAGCCCCATTTTTCCCCCTATACTATCCTCAAAACATGTTAAGGCATCTTAGGGAGGTAACAATCAGAGAATAATTTGTAGCTGCTCTGGGACAAAGTATTACTCACTGATAACTCCAAGTCTGAAATTCTGAACTTCATGCTAACCTTCTAACCTAATTTGAAGCATCAGTACTGTCCTCGCTCAAATCAACCAATTAAGACATTTTAAAAAAATCATTTTGCCAACTATAAACACAGAACTGTGCTGACTGCATGGTGAGAAGACTCACAGAAAATAATAAAATACATTGATCCTATCTTTAAGGAACTTGTCATCTACTGGAGAAGGTAAGACTGGTACTCTCATAATTTCAATAGGTAGATTAGTAAATAGACATCAAAATTATGAAAATAAACACTGAAAACAAGAAGACAAGTAATTATCCTTAGTTTTTTGTTGCAGTCTCCAAACCTTCAAGAAGGGCTTGAATATTCCTACCTCCTTGACGTGAGCATCATCAAAATACATCCATTTGCGGATCTTTGTTTGGAAAAAGAATGTAGAATAATGTTTGCCATAGTAACAGATCATTCCTACTAAGTACAGTTCAGACTGCTTGGCCCGGTCATCTGTCACTCTGAAAAACAGCTGTGAGGAAAGAAGAGAATAGAAAAAAGTCACTCAACCCTCTTACATCATCTCTCAGTAGACTCCATCATTTCTTATTAAGGTATTGATTTCCTTCTCCAATATTCAGTCTAAAATTGTTTCTAGTCCATATTAATCATCAGAAATTATCCTAAAAAGACAAAATGTAGGGAAAAGCAAAACAGATAGTAGCAAAACAGGTAAGGTAGTGATGTTTCTTCAGACTTTCAATAATATTTTATGGCTGGTGCTTATAGAGGAGCCAAGAAAGTTGAAAATTCAAAACAAAACAAAAACAAAACACCCAAGTTTCAAAGGTATTTATCAACTGGTATCATAAATATAAATTTCCTGTGGAGACCCTAAGGGGTAAAAATGCTCTTAGGAGGGGCAATACCACCATGCTGGTTATCAGCATTTCAATTCGTAGACATCTAGCACTGCCTTAAGTTTCTTTTTTTTTTTAAGATTTTATTTATTTATTCATGGGAGACAGAGAGAGAGAGAGAGAAAGAGAGGCAGAGACACAGGCAGAAAGAGAAGCAGGCTCCATGCAGGGAGCCCGATGTGGGACTCGATCCCAGATCCCCAGGATCAGGCCCTGGGCTGAAGGCAGCACTAAACCGCTGAGCCATCCAGGCTGCCCAAGATCTAAGAGACATACGAAAAAATTTGATGAAAAGGATGTTTGCCCTGAGAAACTTATGTGAATGAGAAAATCATTATAAAAATAAAACAAAGGGAACCATAAAGAAGACGTAAACTATAGAAATTTAGAAAAAGGAGATTTAACTTATGCATAACTTATTCATGTCAGAGATTCCTTGGGAAGGAGACCTAAAATAAGATCCCAGACAGTTCATTTATTCTCAGTCATGGCTTAGTGACATTAAAGAATGACAAGGGGGGATCCCTGGGTGGCGCAGCGGTTTGGCGCCTGCCTTTGGCCCAGGGCGCGATCCTGGAGGCCCGGGATCGAATCCCACGTCGGGCTCCCGGTGCATGGAGCCTGCTTCTCCCTCTGCCTGTGTCTCTGCCTCTCTCTCTCTCTGTGTGCCTATCATAAATAAATAAAAATTAAAAAAAAATTTAAAAAAAAAAAAAAAAAAAAGAATGACAAGGGATCTCCTTAGTCACAAGACTGGAAAAGAAAGAAACCAGTAGAAAAGAAACCACAGAATTTCTGGCTCTTCTCTTGAACTGAAGGAAAACACTGTCTGTACCTATACACTGCCAAGTCCATTAGCATGGAGCTAATAAGGTTAAGGATTCCAGACTTGAAGTCTTTCCCCCTATTCCCCTGAATGGATCCACAGAAAACCACTAAACCACTATATTCTCTTTCAAGCTACTTCATTACCAGGGAACCCTGGGTGGCGCAGCGGTTTAGCGCCTGCCTTTGACCCAGGGCGCGATCCTGGAGACCCGGGATCGAATCCCACGTCGGGCTCCTGGTGCATGGAGCCTGCTTCTCCCTCTGCCTGTGTCTCTGCCTCTCTCTCTCTCTCTGTGTGACTATCATAAATAAAAAATTTAAAAAAAAAAAAAAAAGCTACTTCATTACCTTCTCAACAGACAATGGTTCCTCACAGTAAATTTTGTATTGTGAAACTCAGGTCACTAACCTTTACCCCTTCACCTCCCATCACAGCTCTAGTTAGGATTGCTCACTACTTTGACCTTATTACACCTATAGTTGAATACACCTCCTCACTCTACACTGGTATAAACAAACCATGAGTAGGGTACACAAGAACTCTATAAATTGCTTGACTTTTATTAGTAGCCATGCTCTGCCCATTCTGTCTTTCAAGGCAATGTCATCCCATTTTTTTCTAAAAAGCCTATGCCACCTACCCAAAGGAGGTATGTGAGCAGGTACTTTCATGCACATGTATGTGTACACATATAACAAGTATTTGTCCAAAACTCTATAATATTTGTCATCTAGGACATACCTTTGTGTTTAGTGTTCACTGCCCTTAAGCAGTAATACTAAGACATAAGAACTCCTAAGTCAGATAGATATAAAGGTAACTAATACTCACATCACCCAGCTTAAGGCAGGTACCCAGGCTGTGAATGACATCCTCTGCCAAGTCTGAGTGGTCAGAGTCCCATACCAGCCCAATTGTGATAATCTGTGGTGCATTCATCAACACACGGCGAATCCGAATCCTTTCTCCACAGTTGCTCTAAAATACATATATAAAACTAGTTTGAAATGTTTCCCACTGGCTCTGCCTAAATTCCACTAATCCCAGGGTTCCCCTCCCCACTCTGAGCCCTACCTCTGACTTAACTCACCGGACAGTTCCGCAGATCCCCCATGGTGCTGGCATTTTGCAGCAGCTCACCAAACATGCTTGGTGAGGGTTTTTCTCGTCTTTCCAGCATACAAATAGCCTGATTGCTTCAGGATGGGGAATGGAAGGGAATGATGGCAGGAGTTATGCAGAGTTATAACTAAATCAAATAGATTATTTATGCAACTCCTAACTCACAAGTTTGATTTTCTTCCACTGCCCACTATACCAAAACCCCTTGTCCTGACCAGCTTTAGTGTCCCAAACACAATGAGCACTTCTGCCTGTTCCAAAATCTAAAGCTCAAAAAATTCATTTCACCTCCCACCTTGCTGACCAGAACTGAACCTAAGAAAAGGAGATGGTTGGGAAAGGAGGAAAAAACAAAGGTTATTTTAAAGTTATTGTTCTGAGTTCCTACAATATAGCATAGTCTTAGCAATAAAAATATAAGCTATTTGGATGCCATCAGTTAAAACTCAATCACTTAAGGAGTACCCAAGGGTACAGAACACTTTAAGACTCACCAAAGGGAAGTAGTGGAGATGTAATGCACCATCTGGATGAAAGGCAGTGGATCAGAAGTGGCACCACAGCTAGTACACACACACTGGGCCCAGAGTAAAAAAGCAAAATGAAGCAGCCACAATCATTAATTGTTTTGGCACCCATCTAATACCCTATATCCCAGCATTTGTTTCTTCTTGAAGAAGAAAAGAAGTAATGAAGATAGAGATAAGGTTCACCTGTTCAAATAATGTCATTGCAAATTTCTGGTGGGAGATGCAGTGCTGGGCAGTACATATATCCTCTTTGGTTTCATCAGCAATGTGGAAGTGAATTCTCATCAGGAGGTTTTCCTAACAGGGAAAGAACAAAAGCAATATATCAATGATACTTAATAGAAAAAAATACACATATTGGTAGGCAGTTTACTCAGAGAAACAGTAATCCTCCTGGAAGGTAAGAATACCTCTGATTTTTTTAAAAAGTGTTTAATTTGAAATAATTACAAATTCACAGGAAGTTTCAAAAAAAAATTGTGTAGGAGGTTCACATACCCTTTACCCAGTTTCCTCCAATGGAACATCTTACATAACTATAATACAATAACCAAACCAGAAAATGGACATCAATACAATCTACAGAGTTTAGATTTCACCAGTTTTATACTTACTTATGTGTATAACTCTATGCAATTTTATCACATGTATAGAGTTATATAACAACTATCACAATCAAGATAGAAAACTGTTCCATTACATTAGAAGATTCCCTCACATTATTCTTTTTATAGCCTTACCCACTCAATTCCAACTCTAATACCTAACAACTACTATTTTGTTCTCCTATCTATCTCTATGATTTTGTTATTTCAAGAATGTTATATAAATAGGAGCATATGGTAGATATATAACCTTTTGATATTGTGGGTTTTTTTACTCAGCATAATTCCCTTTAGATCCATTCAAGTTGAGGTGTAAATCAGTAATTCTTTCTTATTACTGCATAGTATTCCATGGTATGGAAGTACTAAGGTTTATTTCATCATTTACCATTAAAGGCATGTGGGTTGTTTCCAATTTGGAGCTACTACAAATAAAGATTCTATGAACATTCATGTACAGGTTTCTTTGGTTTTTTAAAGATTTTATTTATTTATTCAGAGAGACACAGAGACAGGCAGAGATAGGCAGAGGGAGAAGCAGGCTTCCTGCGGGGAAGCCTGATGCAGGACTTGATTCCAGGACCCCAGGATTACGACCTGAGCCAAAGGCAGATGCTCAACCACTGAGCCACCCAAGTACCCCTACAGGTTTTTGTACAAACATAAGTTTTCCTTTCTCTGGGATACATGTCCAGTAACACAACCTCTGAACCATATGATAATCTGTAAGTTTAGTTTATTGAGAAACTGCCAAACCATTTTCCAGAGTGGCTATACCATTTTACATTCCCAACAGCAATATGTAAGTGATCCAACTGCTCAGCAGTACCTCTGATTTTGGTGACATTTTACCATGTAATAGAATATATATCACTCTCAGATTTTTTTTGTTAATGGATGCACAGAGTCTTTTGAAGGTTGATGGATAGAACCCAGAGTTCAGAGGAGTCTTCTACTAAAAGTCACTGGGAGCAATGTAGCTACCTAGACAGCAAATTACACTTGTGTTAGAGACTCAGTTATCCTCTGTTTAATTATCATTAGTAATGCAGGAGTTCACAAAATACAGTGGTCCCCAGACTAGCAGCATCAGTATTAGCATCACCTGGAAACTTGTTAGAGCTAGATATTGTTGGGCCCTAATTCAGACCTACTGAATCAGAAACTCAAGGGAGTGGTACACAGCAATTTGTACTTTAATGAGCCCTGTCTCCATTGAAGGCGAGAGCCACCGTTTTATATGCAATGGCAAGCACAAAACTAAGCCCGAAGGAAAAAGAATGAATCCATTATGCAATTCCTACTTCATTAGCAGAGACACCCTAGAGCTCTGAAAAATTAGGGAAATTCCTAGTTCTAATTGTAGATACCAGGGTTGAGTAAATACTACATTAAAGTACCCAGTCCTTGATGGAGACAATCAACAGTCTCACCCTATATCAAAGAGGGGCAGAGGCCAATACTTACAAAGCACTCCGCAGCATCATCCATAATTCCCAGCTGGAAACGCTGTTCATCCTGGAAAGTCTTTGCCAGAGCACTGCGGAGAGTGTCAGACGGAAGCACTTTTTCACTACTACACTGAAACTGGTTAAAGATTCCCTGTAGGGAAGAGGTTAGACAAGGAGAAAAGACACAGTGTTGTTATTAAGCTTCTACACATCCCAGTCTGTCAAACTAGCATCTCCATGCTTTTGACAATGGAACCAAATGTACTTCCCCTGAGTTGATATGCTTTCAGTTAGTAATAAAGTAAAAAATCAAGAGTCAGAATAAAAGGCATGGATGATCTGTGCCAATAAGAATTCTTGCTCTTCCATCTTGATACCACCAAGAACACATTAGGAGAGAACACTGTCATGAGTTAATACAATATAGTGCTACCTCATTTCCTCTGATACAGATAGATGTAGAAGATACACAGTAAGTGAGGACAAATTATATATAAATAGTTTGGTAAATTATTCTCTGAGAGCTCATCCTATGAAACTTGGCCCCTTTCTCTTAACTTAGAATTACTCAAAGGAAAAGAATACTATAATAAACACCTACTTGTCTAATACCCAGAAATAAACATTCCATCATGTTTATTTCGAATCTACAGATGAAGTCTCATTTAAGACCATCCATTCGCTAAAAGCCACTCAGTACCATGAATTTGTTACACTCTTCTGTTTTTTAATACTTCTGTATACTTATTGTATTTGTGTATATGTGTGTATATACATATATATCCTTAATTAATACATAGTACACTGTTATGTATATTTTTTGTTTGTACAAAGTATTATACTTTTACATTTTAAAATTCAACATTATTTTTGAGATCTATCCATAATTTACACACATACACAGTTCATCCCTTTTCCCTGCTGTGTTGTATTTTATCAGGTGCCTATACCATATCTATTTATCTATTTCCTAATTGACAGACATTTTGACAGTCTCCAACTCTTTGCCACTATAAAAAGACTATGGCAACTTTAACTTTCACCAGTAGATGAATATAAATAAATTTCCCCATATCCTTGTCAGCAATTAATAAATACACTCAGACTGGTTGAGTCTTTTCTAACTATATTTAGTTTTTCTGAGTCGTTTGTGAATAAGACTTGTGGCAAATATCTTCTTCAAGTCTTCTAGTGTCTTTTATGGAGAGCATAAATTTGGTGTTATTAAATGTATCTACCTTCTCCTGATCTTTACCTGATCTGAAACAATGATGAATATGATGTCCAGAGGATGGAAACAAAGAGTAGCAACAAGTGGCACCTGCTTGATGAGCCCTTCTCAAATGGTTTTGGATCTTCCCCACAAAAACTAGAATGTGATCCTTTGACATGACATGGCCCAAATCCTCACTAAACCACTCAGATAAACAATAAATTCAATTATTAGTTACATTTCAACCACCAAAGAATGTCACTCACTTGAAATTCTTGCTAGTAATTTCTTCATAAAAAAAAAAAAAAATCTCCACGGTAATTTATCAGACTTACTAATGAGACCAGAAATGAGACCATTTTATAAAACCTACCTATCAAATAAATAAATAAATAAATAAATAAATAAATAAATAAAACCTGATCTAAGAATAGGAGGAGGCCCCACCAACCTAGAATGGTCAATTTTTGGTCCTCATCTTACTAAAACTGTCAGCAGCTCAGTCACTTACTCTCTTCAGATTTTTATCCAAATATTAACCTCTCTATTATGTACTGCTTGCTCACTCTATTTAAAGTTGCAAGCTCCACCCCCTTTGCCACCACACTTCCACCCTTGCCTGTTTTATTTCTCTCTGTGGCACTTATTATCATCTGTAATACCATGTATTTTACTTATTTACTGTCTGACTATACTCTCTAGAGTTTAAGTGTGAGGTATGGGCAGCCCGGGTGGCTCAGCAGTTTAGTGCCTGCCTTCAGCCCAGGGCGTGATCCTGGAGACCTGGGATTGGGTCCTGCATCAGCGTCCCTGCATGGAGCCTGCTTCTCCCTCTACCTATGTCTCTTCCTCTCTCTCTCTCTCTCTCTCTCTCTCTCATTCTCTCTCTTTCTCCATGTCTCTTGTGAATAAATGAATAAAGTCTTTAAAAAAATTTTTTTGGGGGGGATCCCTGGGTGGCACAGTGGTTTAGCGCCTGCCTTTGGCCCAGAGTGCGATCCTGGAGACCCGGGATCGAATCCCACGTCGGACTCCCGGTGCATGGAGCCTGCTTCTCCCTCTGCCTGTGTCTCTGCCTCTCTCTCTCTCTCTCTGTGTGACTATCATAAAAATAAATAAATAAATAAATAAATAAATAAATAAATAAATAAATAAATAAATAAAATTTTTTTTCATCCTTGGGATGCCTGGGTGGCTCAGCGGTTGGGCATCTGCCTTTGGCTCAGGTTGTGGTCTTGGGGTCCTGGGATTGAGTTCTGCATTGGGCTCCATGTAGGGAGCTTGCTTCTCCCTCTGACTGTGTGTGTGTCTCTCTCTCTCTGTCTCTCATGAATAGATAAACAGAATCTTTAAAAAAAAAAAAAAGAAAAGAAAAGAAAAAGAAAAAAAAAACTTTCATCCTTTAATCCTCTGCTTGTTACTCTCAGCACCTAGAAGGGTACTGGCATATAGAGGGCAGCTGATAACTAGTTCTGGATGCATGAATGAATAAATGAATGATGTGATATGGGTAGATCTTACTAATATATTATTAAGTCTCCTATTTTTTTAAAGTAGGCTCCATGCCCAGTAGACAGCTCAATGTGGGGCCTGAACCCATGACCCAGAGATTAAGACCTGAGCTGAGATTAAGTTAGACTCTTAACCAACTGAGTCACTCAGGTACCCCAAGCTCCCTCTTTTTTTACAACAGATAAAGAATCACCCAGAAAAGTTGAAAACTTTTCTTAAGGTAATATAACTGGTTAAAGCAAAATGGAATTAAACTTCATTCTGCTAATTTCAAGTTGGAACTGTTCTTTCCTCACTCTATTTTCTTACTAGCACTGTTCCTCCTCATACACACTGAACATCTATCCCCAAAGCAGCTCAAGAACAATGTGCTATGTAAGCAGCTATTATTTCCCCACAAATGAATCCATATGACGTGGATTTATTTTTCACAAATATATTTTAATATATTTTAAGATCAGATAAAGGCAAGGCAAGATCTTCCATAATTTACTACTGGAAACAGAAGAATGTCTATCAATGACCCTTAAACTAGACCAAAAGGTCTAGGTCCACAGTTAAACATTCTCAGAGGACAATTGGCTATATATACCCAGTGACCTATAGGATTTTGAAACAGAGGAACACAGAAACAAATGAAAAGGTGGGAAAAGAAGCAGTGATTGTTTCTAAAAGTAATAGTGGTTTGACCACTGGCAACACTATGTGACCACTATCACATCCCAACTTGCTGTTCTTCTCAACTGTTCCTGCTGAGTTATTCCTGCTAACAAAGGCTCTATCTCTAGAGCAAGGGATGGATAAGGTTTGGTCCTCTGTCCAGAGTCCAAAACTGGTTCCAAAAACAAACCAAAGGGAAATTAGTTCCAGTACAGTTTTGTACAAATGTGGTATTTGCAGCAGCCCCTTTAGTCTTTCTCAACTGAGTTCCTTCAAGAATTAAGCCTTAATACTCTAAGGCATCAACAACTCCTAATGAACTAACTTCTCTCCCATGCATAGCAGTAATTATGTTATTATCCAGAGAGAATTAAAATAGTCACTAAAGTCACTTCTTGTGTTCTGTGGTTCAGATAACCCTATTTGAGAAAGGACAGAGCTCCACTGAGAGATGGTATACAGTAGGAGTTAAGAACATGGACTCTGGAACCAGACTATCTGGGTTCAAAATCCCAGTCCCGTCATTTACCATATCTATGACCTTAGAAAAGTTAGTTAAGTTCTCCAGACTTCAGTTTCCTCTTTTAAAAGAGGATTAGAAATAGTATTTGCCTCCTAGGATTATTTACAGATTCAATAAATTATCTCTAGCTCTACCTGCACCTTAGACTAATGCCTGGCTGTATAAGTGCTATCTAAGTATTAGGCTGCCATTGTTGTTGTTGTTGTCATGATATTTTAGGTTACTAAGGAGATCTGCCACTGACCTTGGGTCAGAAATGTGTCTACTTTGACCTACCTGCCCAGTGTCTGAAATCTGAGTAGGAAGGACCAAACTTTCTCTATCTGTTGCTCTTACTTAAGAGGGGCAGATTTCCCATGACTAGGTAAAAGGTTTTAGCACAGAAAGGGAAAGACCTAAAGTCAGAGCTCTGCTTACATGCACAGTGGATATGCAATAACAGATCTGACTCTTGTGTTCAATGTCATGAATGTCTCCAAACTATACTCTTTTCTCATCACTTAATTACAGGCAACTTTCTCCATACAAAATGAGTATCTGAATGTACTCAGAATGCCTGCATCTATTTTATTGTAACTATTATTATCAGTCTTGCTCTGCTATTGTTAGGAAAAAGCAAGTGTGTCAGAGATGAAGCAGCCTAAGCTCTCCCAGCATGCATCTCTGGAGCTGCAGCTCTGGAAGAAGCTGTAGCACAAAGACCCTCTGTTAGGGCAGCACACTAACCCCTGTGTGTCCCTCTCACATGAGCACAAGGGTTGGAACGGGCCTCCTCCTGTTCCCTTTTTCACCCTCCTCCCACCTTTCCCAGAGGGAGATCCTGTTCACACCAAAGAAAGCCAAGAACATTTAGTTCAGTAATAAGAACAGGTGGTAGCACCAATAAGGAACAAAAACTGGTATTCTTCCAGTAGCTGAGTTCTGTGGCAGAGAGTGAGTAAGGGCAGTAAGAACCAAAACCCAGGAATCATTTTTCCCTATGGGGTCCCTGATGGTTTCATTTCTCTAAACAGAGAAAACCCACCTTTCAGGTTTCTTTCTGCTCTTCTTCACAAAGTGAAACCAAAAGGTCTTCCTTTTCATTCTCAGGAAAAGGCAAATTACTTTTTGTCTGTTAACTATATTCTTGGATACAGTGCAAAAGCAGTAAGACTAAACTGACTCAAAGCAGGTGTTTCCCCACCCATTTCTCTTGGATCATGTAGCAAACAATTCTACCCACATGAGCACATAATTATTTGGATTAGTAAAAACCATGTAAATAAGATAAAAGTGCCATAAAGACAGAAAGTCTTTGTGCTTTGGCATCTACAAATGCAGCTGTTGCTTAAGTTCCCTGCCCCGCCCCCAAAACACTTTTGTCTTTAGGCAGGGAACAGCTGTTTATTTCTCAGGATTCCCTAGCCTAACATCTGAAAGAAGTCATGAGTAGAGAAGATGGGGGTCGAGGAGAAGGGCCATCATTAAATTTGATGCTTTATGGACCCTAGGTTTTTAGAAAGTTAGCAGTCCAACTCATCCCTGAAGGATGTTAAATAATAACTTCTGCAAAAGCATGACACAACTTTATGCACTGCTACTAACTCAGTTCTTAGAGTTTCTCTTCTTGATCTTCCCAAATCTCTCCTCATTTTGGCTCTCATAATCACTCCTTTTCTTCACACCTCCTGGAAATCAGACTTAAATAAATTGTAAACCTGAATGTTTACAAATCAAGCCTGTTTGTAAACACAATCCTCTGAAAGAAAGATTAAAAAAAAGCTACTACTCCTTGAAGACTACTGGAAAAGAGAACTTTTCACTAGTTTTATGTGTTCAAAAGAATCTCAAACACTCTATTTCAAGAGGAGAAAGAACATGTAAACGTTTACCATTTGGCACCCAAAACAACAACATTGTATTTTTAACATTTTATTGCAGAAAATCCCAAACATACTAAAGTAGACAAACTAGCACAACAAATTCCCATGTACCTATCTATCATCTGTCTTCAACAATCATCAGCCTGTGGCCAATCTCATTTCATACATACAACCCACCCACTTACCCCATTCCCAGATTATTTTGAAGCAAATGCCAGACATAATTCATCTGTAAACGTTTCAGGATATGCCTCTAAAAAGTAAGAATTCTTTTTAAAACACAACCATAATATAATTACCACACTTAGAAAAAGGTAATAATAATTCCTTAATATCATCAAATATCCAGTTTAACAGAAACTCTTGCTCCAACATTGGAGAAGGCTGAGAACAGCTGGCTGGTTTCTTCATTGGGATTCTTTGAACTTATGCCCAAAAATATACCTATCTTTTCTGGACTTCATGATTAGAAAATTATCTGCATATCCTATATCAGTCTCTTTAAATAAATTCAATTATCAATACCATCTCTTCCCATGAGTTGAGGGCTTTATTTGCACTTTTTGAGTTCATGATGGACTAATACTTTGTGGACTTGAAGTATGAAGTTAAAGACCAGTATAAGCTACCTATCACACTCATCCTGCTACCAATGCAAAAGAGACAGACACCCACATACATACAAAGACAGAGACACAGAAAGAAATACCAAGACTTCAAGACACTAGACAGAGAGCCATAGAACAGAGACAGGTCAAATTCACCAGAGGATGGTATTGCTTTTAGTGGGAAATCATAAACTAATGGTGAGATTTTACAAAAGATAAGAGTTTGCTAATTTTTGTCAAGATAAAAAAATGCAGGACCTTAGAGATTACCAACAGTATTTAAGTCAAGTTTTGAGAATCAACACCATAACCACTTACCCCACAGGGGAAATGAAAAGGAAATGTCCCTTCTGGACATGCACAAAGATTTTGAGATTGTGTAAGTTTCAGGTTCTGCCATAAACTCTGGAAAGGAAAGAATCATGATGATCTACTAGGTTTTTCCTTGCAGTCATTCCCCTCTATTTGAATATCATGTAAGATTCTAATCTCCAAATTTTAAAAAGGATAAAGACTCAACTTTATACTATCCATGTTATGTCAATGGTTAAATTAGCTAAGAATATTTAGGTATAACCTAATAGGACTTTAGGAAATGTTAGCCAAAAGACCACACAAATATGTTCATATTCCATAGCTAAGAAAAAAAAAAGTAATTCAACTCAAGTAGATTTGCGTTAGACATAGGGATATACCTTCTTCACACAAGAGCTGTTTATTACTAGCTAAAATTTCCAGGGAATATGTTAGAAATCTAATTTCCTGGTATAAATAGTCCAGCATATTGGATTTATACTCTTCTTTGATACAGACATGACTATAGGACAATGCAGAACCTTCTATTCCAATAACACTAAAAAAAAGGACTAGACCGATAATGAACAATGAGTAATTTCCTATATCACTTTACTCCTGGTGCTTATGCTTCAATACCCAATAGAGGAAAAACTACATGGTACACACTTAAAATATATTTAGGTATTTATTCTCTGTACTCTCAAATTTCGTCCAATTAACAGTGGGCTATCAGTAGAACAGACTTTCCTGCCCCTTTTGAACAATCTTACTGCTCTACAGATACATTTATATTATACAACACCTTACACACAAAAACCTATTTCCTTCCCACCTACCCCCACCATCACCACCATTCCGACTTTGATGCCTTGTACTAGCATTCTTAAAAGAAAAACCACTAATTGAGAAGATTTGTTGAATTTAATCAATCAATGAAGCATTCTTCTTTGCCTATAACAAAAAACACTCTGTCCTACATCTTGGCACACTGCAAAGCCTCTAGTACAATCCCTGGAAGGAGAACAAAATCTTTGTGGCATACTAAGTACAGAAGACGGATTTCCTCCCCTGGAGAGAGATAAATAAATAAGCCAACACCAAAGTAAAATCATACCCTGGGGGCTAGGGGCAAAAGGACAGATTCAATATGAATAATAAATAAGAGCTCTGGGCTATAGGCATGACAACAGTTCAGGTCAGAAAATATCTTTTAGTAACACTAGATGGGAATAAATTTGGAGATTTGGAAGGGACAGGGTAATTAGCACACAAATCTATTTGTTAAATCAGAGTTGAAAGACATTGTGGTTCAAAGTAAGAAGAAAGACACACACAAATTCTTTTTAATGAAAGCCATCAATTAATAATTTGCATGTAAGATTTCAAGGCTGAAATTACTTTAGGAACTTAGTATCAAGTAACAGAAAAAAAAAAAAAAAACAACACCAGGATATTTTACAAGACCAAAAGAAATGGATTGTCCTAAATATTGTGTGTAAACCACCAAAAAAGCAATTATAAGCTCTGGATACAGTATATACTACCGTACCTAGTAAAGGTCACAAGGCACAAAAATATTGCCAAACATTCAGAGAGCAGAAGAAAAAACAAAATTATTATATAAAAGGTGTTTGCATAAGACCAGTAGTAAAGGCATTTTAAGGATTGGTGCAAGGTAAAGTAAAAAGTGGAGAAAAAAGCAGGGATACATATCTTCTAGCCAGACTCAGAAGGGAAAATCCTTCATCTAAAACATTAATTACATTAGGGCAGCCCAGGTGGCTTAGCAGTTTAGCACCACCTTCAGCCTGGGGCCTGATCCTGAAGACCCGGGATGGAGTCCCATGTTGGGCTCCTTGCATGGATCCTGCTTCTCCCTTTGCCTGTGTCTCTGCCCCCCGCCCCCCCCCCCCGTGTGTGTGTGTGTGTGTGTGTGTGTGTGTCTTATGAATAAATAAATAAAATCTTTAAAAATTTTTTAAAAAATAAAACATTAAGAGAAAGTTGGCTAGCTTCTGATTCATGTAGGAAAATGTTTGTGTCTCTTTTTGTTCTTAATATTGGGTTCTAGAGCTAAATAATTATGTGTCAACATAAAGAACTCTGACTTTATAGAATTGGCAAATTCTCAGAAGTGCTTCAAATTCAGGAATTTTGGAGTTTCTTGTTTTGAAAAAAACTTATAAGAATTTAACATTTCAAACTTTGCACTAAAGAATACAAATAGGTTAAAAAAATTAAAAAAAAAAAAAAAAGAATACAAATAGGACACAAAGTACCAGCAAAAAGGAATTCTTATTTGCTTCACCAAACATTCCTCTAATTTTTAAATAGGAGGCAGAGGAAAAATGGGATTTAAATATATAGAATTACACCCACACTGGGACACCACAAAGTTAACATGTAGCTTAATTGTAGGATACCAGATAACCGCTTTGCTTGACTACCAGGCTTTTGACTCTTCAGCAGATCTTCCCACCATCAACTCTCAAGGAACCCCACTACAGAAACACATCTCACCCTCCCCTAACTAAAGTTAGGGGCATAAAGCATAAAGTCCTAGATTAAGTAGACCTACTTAACAAAAGTGTAAAACCAAAAGTCACAATGAAAATCTCAAGTAGAACAGAGTGAGAGAGAGCATAAAATTCAAAAAGAAGAAAAAGTCAAGTACACAAAATTTTACAACTATGTAATAACTACCAAAAGAATATATGAACCCAGAAAAGTTAAATGTTATATTATGGTGCAAGCACTGTTAAGGAAGACCAACAGGAAGGAAATGCTGAGCCACCTTCCCAAAAACTCATTCAGCCATCCTAAATACTATTAAGTAAAACAATCATGGGTCTAGATAGAGGTAATATTTTTAAAACTTCATTAAGAAGATAAATTTCTGGGGGGGAAAAAGGGAAGATATGTTTCTGGAGTTCTGAAAGTACTGGATGTGGTTTCATTTAAAAGGGTGCATTGTTTTGTTTATTGTTATTATTGTTTTGGGTGCCAAGGGATCCAGGCAAAATGAATAACATCTGCAACATCTAAGAGGTAGGCATTAAGTGTGTACCATCTGCTATCATAGCTGAAGTAGAAAGTGCCTGGGGAAAGAAAGGAAAGGAAGGGAAAAGAAAGCATGAAATTAGTTTTTTAAATGCATGTAATCATACATTTTTAAGTGATTTAAGAGATAACTGGGAGCCCCTTCAAAGTTACATAACAGGGGAGTAGCTTCAAAATAGCCCTCCAGCTTATTCTTAGATTAGAACAAATGAAATAGGATGATACTAGAGATGGAGAAGCAACTTAGGGTCTGAAAAAAAGGTACTCTTTTTACTGTAAGTGGACGGAAAGACTTATAACTAGAAATATCATTGACTAGAGAAGAGACATAAAGAGAAATGACAATCTCTGTGATGTAATTCAGCCAAGTTCCAGCTTTCCTCCTTTACACTTTACCATGCTTTCTAAAATGACTGTAGTACATTTATTTTGTTGTTGTTAAGACTTTAAGTGATCTCTACACCCAATGTGGGGCTTCAATTTACAACCCCGAGATCAAGAGTTGCACACTCTACCGACTGAGGCAGCCAGTGTGGCGTTAAATGTAGTACATTTAATAAAAATCATCATTCAAATTATAAACAAGCACGATGTATATATTTAGCCAAAGAATAATAAAGAAATGCGGATATGTCCACTACCCAATTTATGAAATGGAAAAGTTAACAATGAGTGTAATACTACCCAATTGATTACAATCTCCTCCCCTTCACCTTCCAGAGATACCCACTGTCCTGAATTTTATGAAAATCATTCCCTTTTTCTCTACAGTTTTATCACATATATGTATCCCTGAACAACATGGGTTTTTTTTTTTTATTTTATTTATTTATTCATGAGAGACACGGGGTGGGGGGGGGGGGCAGAGATACAGGCAGAGGGGGAAGCAGGCTCCATGCAGGGAGCCCGACATGGGACTCAATCCCAGGTCTCCATGATCACACCCTGGGCTGAAGGTGGCGCTAAACCACTGAGCCACCTGGGCTGCCCCAACATGTTATTTAGTTTTGCCCATTTATTTTGTATATAAATGGAATCATAGTTTATATAGTCTTCTGTGACTTGCTTTTTTCATTCAGTACAATGTTTTTGTGATTAATCCAAGCTGATATGTAGCCAAAGGTTATTCATTTTCACTGCTGTATCATTTTACTTTAGGAACACATTTTTAAATGTATTCTACTGTAGTTGGAAGTTGTAGTATGTAGTTGTAGTCCATTTTTCTATAATCACAAAAAATACCACTTTGAACATTCTTGAATATATCTTCTGACATGTATATATAAGGAAGCTCTCTATAACATGTATCTAGGAGTGGAATTACTGAGTGGCAGGGATTATGCTACTTCAATTTTACCTGAAAAACGAAATGACAAACTATTTCCCTAAATAGTGGTATCAATTTATATTCCAATCAGCAATTGTATGTAAGTTCCTATTATTCCACCTTTCAGGTAACAATCTTATCTGATTTTTAAACTTCTACTAATCTGAAGAGTATCGGTTTAGTTTACATTTCTTAGATTACTTAGGAGGCTAAGAATCTTTCATATGCTTAAAGGTCTTTGGGTTTCCTGTTCTGAGAAATGCCTATTTGTGTCTTTTGCCCATTTTACCACTAACTCAATTATCTTTTACTTATTCTTTATAAAAGTTCTCTGGAGTTCTATGATGCATACAAATCCTTTGTTGGTTATATAATATATTGCAGATATTTCCTCCCTGTGTGTGGCCTTGTATCTTTACCCTCTTCTCGGATCTTCTGATGAACAGAAGTTTTTAACTTTTCTTTAGCAAAATGTTATCAATTTTTTTTAACTTTGTGTTTTTCACATCTTATTTAATAAATCCTATCCCTGAAATCATGATATTCTTTCATGTTTTCTTCAAAAACTTTAAAAAAGTTTTCTTTCATGTTTTAGCCCTTAACTCAGCTGAAATCCATACTTTTGGTAATAATATGAGGTAGAGATCTAATTAGCTTTATCTTTTTTTTTCCATATGGATAACCAATTATCTAATCACCATTTATTGAAAAGTCCACTTTCTCCTTTGATTCACAGGGCAATAATCAAGTTTCTATATGTCTATTTCTGAACTCTTGATTTTGATCCATCAATTTATTAGTCATACTATAATTGATACCACATTGTCTAATTACTTAGTTTTATAAGCCTTATAAGCCTTGATATCTGATAAAGTATGGTAGTCATTAGCACTTTTGCCAAGTATTTCTGGTTCCACCCTTTCCCAAGGATATTTATAGGATCACACTTTCTGGCCCCCTTGGGATTCACTGGAGCCATAGGATTTTAGTTCTGGTCAGTGAGCTCTGAGCAGAAGTGTCCTGCTGAGCATTCAACTATTTGTGCAAAACCCTCCACAGCTCTTTTTCACTCTAACTTGGCCACTGGTAATAACCAACTTGGTTGTACTTTGGCACCTGAGTTCCTGAGTGACTGCAATCAGTAGGGTTTTCCTACTAACCTGCAGTGGACAAGTGATGGGAATGAAAAATAAATCTTTTGTATATTTATCACTGAGATTTTAGCTTGTTACCAATGCTGTCTACTCTGATAAACATGGCAAGTCACTCATTTTGTTACTATTCTTCCCTGTTTGTCTTAAGACTTTCAGAATTGAATTTTCTCAACTTCCAGAACAAACCTGCTGTTAAGAATATACATTAGTGGGATCCCTGGGTGGCGCAGCGGTTTGGCGCCTGCCTTTGGCCCAGGGCGCGATCCTGGAGACCCCGGATCAAATCCCACGTCGGGCTCCTGGTGCATGAAGCCTGCTTCTCCCTCTGCCTATGTCTTTGCCTCTCTTTCTCTCTCTGTGTGACTATCATAAATAAATAAATAAAAATTAAAAAAAAAAAGAATATACATTAGTATCACCACATTGATAAACACTGAAGTACTGGAAAACAGTTCGCATTGTAAAAAAAAAATTGAAAATACACATATCTTATGATCCAGTAATTCCATTTCTGGGCATATGCCAAAAAAAATGTGTATACATATGTAGATATATACAAAAATGTTCTTAGCAATATTGTTTATAAAAAATTAAAACTGGAAACAATTCAAATGACTACCAGTAATAAACAAATTGGTTTTAAACAATGAAATGATGATCTTATAAACATATTATTGCACTAAAAAAGACACACACACAAATTTATAAAATGATTCCGCTTACAGGGCACCTGGGTGGCACAGTTAAGTGACACACTTTTGGTTTCAGCTCAGGTCGTGATCTCAAGAGTCTCCGAATCATGAGACTGAGCCCCAAGTTGGGCTTTGTGTTCAGTGCAGAGTCTGCTTAAGATTCTCTCTCCTTCTGCCCCTCCCCTTTGATCCTCCCCCTCCGTGTTCTCACACTCCATCTCTCTAAAATAAATAAATAAATCTTTAAAAATATGATTCCATTTACAATAAATTTTTTAAATAAATTTTTTAAAAAGGTAATTTTTAAATTAGATTGTTTAAGAACGCAGTAAAACTATCAGATAAAACAAGGAAGTGATTACCACAAACATTAGAAAAGTGGCTACTCCTAGGAGAAAGAAGGAGCTATCATTGAGAAAGAAGGAAGGAAGAATGTCTATAGTACCGGCAGTATTCTATTTTCACCTAAAGAGTTGTTAAAAGGATGTTCATTTTGTGATTATTTATTTTACTGGATCTCTGGAGATTTTATATAAATGTCATGTCTTTCTTTTTTAAATCGTCCTTTTAATATAAGATTTTATTTATTTATTCACGAGAAACACAGAGAGGAGAAAGAGAGAGGCAGAGACACAGGCAGAGGGAGAAGCAGGCTCCATGCAGGGAGCCCAACATGGGACTCGATCCTGGGTCTCCAGGATCATGCCCCAGGCTGGAGGCACTGCTAAACCGCTAAGCCACCCGGGCTGTCCAATGTCATGTCTTTTTTGTTAGATTTATTCATACCTACGTTTTATACTTT
This sequence comes from Vulpes lagopus, assembly GCF_018345385.1. Lineage (NCBI taxonomy): Eukaryota > Metazoa > Chordata > Mammalia > Carnivora > Canidae > Vulpes > Vulpes lagopus. The sequence continues at coordinate 64,324,868 of NC_054826.1, read as the reverse complement.
GTTATTATTATAAAAGCTCTTTTTAGGCTACATTTTATTATTTGCTAGTATATAGAAATATAATTGAATGTTATACCTTGATCTTACAGGCAACAACCTGCTAAATTCTCTTATTGATTCTACTGACTTATCAGTAGATACTTTTTTTAATAGCCAATCATATCATTTGCAAATAATAATTTTGCTTCTTTCTAATATTTATCTGTCCTTTTGTTTTATTATACTGACTAGAATCTTGTTCAATGAATATTATTTCATATTCTATAAAAATATTTTTAGGGGCCCTTGGGTGGCTCAGAGGATTGAGCGTCCGACTCTTGATTTTGGCTCAGGTCATGATCTCAGGGCTGTGATCAAGCTCTTGCTGGACATGGAGTCTGCATAAGTTTATCTCCCTCCCTCTCCCTCTACCCCACCCCCAACATCTCTCTCTCTCTTGAAAGAAAGAAAGAAAGAAAGAAAGAAAGAAAGAAAGAAAGAAAGAAAGAAAACTTAAAGTAGGGAACAAAAAAGAGGCATTCCAGATGCTGATGATCATCCCAGATTTACTCTTCCAAACTCAACATCCCTTTTCTTCTCTCAGAAAATGAAGCTCTCCTGGATAAAGGAATATGGCTCTTCTAATAATTTAAATTTCTCAATACCAGAACCAAGTTCAGCTCATCCATATGGTCAAATTAATCCATTTGCTATGTAAGTCTATTTTTTTTCAAGTGAGGTGACAATAATTAAAAGAATGCAAACTAAGGGACACCTGGGTGGCTCAGTGGTTGAGCGTCTGCCTTTGGCTCAGGGCATGATCCCAGAGTCCCGGGATCAAGTTCCATATCAGGCTCCCTGCATGGAGCCTGCTTCTCCCTCTGCCTATGTCTCTGCCTCTCTCTCTATCTCTCTCCATGTCTCTCATGAATAAATAAAATCTTACAAAAAATAAAAAAGATAAAAGAATACAAACTAGAGCTTAATTATTTAACACATATAGCACTGACAAACTGAAAAGCACTTTAGGGAAAAATATCAAATTTTTATAAACTCTCAATATAACAAAAGAAGCAGAGAAGGAAAATAAACCTAAATGATAGATCAGACAATGATGTGATGAGGAAAATACTAGAACTCCTCAGAATTATGAAGATCTAAAATAAAGTCGTTGATTCCCCAAGCCCATTTATTTATCTGCCATAAGCTATTGCTTCTCTGAAAGAGTCCCAAGGTACATCCTCAGCCCTCATAAGGGGAAAACATCTTCCTTTCTATATACTTGGGTATCTCAGAAGATGTCCCATAAAGTCTCATGGTTGGTTTTCTTCATCCATTTGGCTTACATAATGATACTGATTTATATTACAATAATAATTAGTGCCTATGGGAATTAAAACATAACAAAACTGTGACAGCCAATTCACCAGAGTCCCACCTGAATCAATGAAGAGGATGGCACAATCCTGACATCAAAGGCATGTCAGAGGGTCATATAAATTCTATCATCCCTTCCTGGTACAGATAAGAGTTTTTACTTTCAGGAGACTCTACTACTAGGGATTTCTCCTGGATTCAAATCTCTCTACCAAGTATCTTACTTTGGTTTTTTGTTTTAATGCCACGAACCAGACTTCCCTTGGATTTGCTGGCTAAAGGACCAGTACATTTCTTATTTACCTAAAATCAGATATTTAATGTCATTGTATCCTTCAGAAATCAAGCCAAATATGTGGATGGACTTCTGTCTGAATGGGCACAGTCAGAAATGTTACAACTTGTAAAAGATTTGGTCTTATTAAAATTCAGTCAAACTCTCAATTAGTCAATAACATGTGTTTTGCTAAAAGTTCCAAGGGGGGAAGAAAAAAGATGTTTCTGACCCAAGCAATAAAATGTTCAGGAGACTCAGTCACCTCTTTCTAAAGATATTTGCCCATAATGGACTTAAAACTCCAAAGTGATGCTCCTCAAAAAACTGTTTCAAATCAGTTGTTGCAAATAATCAAATTAACTGGGAAATTCTCCTGAATGTTTTTGTTATAGTTCTTACTCCAAGATGTAAAAGCAACTAAATTAAACATCTAATGCTTACAACCAAGCATCCCTGTGACAAACCAAGAACTCAGACTTCTTGAGACTGAAAAATGACACTGGATACTTATCAGAACTCACACAGACTTATCCAGCCATAAATAATCCACTGTACATACAAACCAAGAAAACACAGAGAAGTCCCATGTTGAATGAGCAGATAAAGTAATAGAGATTGGGGCCTTTTATACAACCTAGTTTTTTCTCTTTTTTTTTTTTTTTTAATTTTATTTATTCATAGAGGCAGAGAGAGAGAGGCCGAGACACAGGCAGAGGGAGAAGCAGGCTCCACCCAGAGAGCCCGACGTGGGACTCAATCCGGGGTCTCCAGGATCACGCTCTGGGCTGCAGGCGGCGCTAAACCGCTGAGCCACACAACCTAGTTTTTTCTTAATGGCAGCATACTCAAAATGAATCCTCAGGTTTCATTTTATTCAGAAATGAAAAACCTGGGAGTCAGACAATGGGATTGAGAATGGGTATAATGAATCTATTAAACGTGGTAATGAGAAACATTAAGGAATGGAAAAATGTTAGTCCTGGCTTTTCTCAATAGGAAGAGTTTATTACTAAATTTAGCTTTAACAGACAATAGTTAATTCCACTAAAAATACTGGGTTGTTCATTCTTTCAAAACTAAAATTCAGAATTAGCTCTTCAGGTAAATAATAAAAATCTTTTTTCAAGAAGATTTTATTTATTTATTCATGACAGACACACAGAGAGAGAGGCAGAGACATAAGCAGAGGCAGAAGCAGGGTCCATGCAGGGAGCCCGATGTGGGACTCGATCCTGGGACTCCAGGATCACATCCTGAGCCAAAGGGAAACGCTCAACTGTTGAGCCACCCAGGCATCCCAAATACTCCAAATCTAAGCACATTTGAGTAGTATCCCATCACATTAAATAGAGTTGTATGGGCAAAAAGTTTCAGAAAAAACAGACTACTTAAGCCAAGTAACAATTCTTTGAAGCAAGCAAAACTAATCATATTTATCTTTTGCACTAAGCCACAGGCAGATAATTCAGTAAGAAATTCTTTAGCATCACCCTGATTAGCCAAACTATCTCAATATTGATTATTTGGTAGCCTAATGGTATTGAAAATAAACAGATTTGAAGAACTTACCTTGAGAGCACAGAAGATGCAGGAATCACCCATGCACTTGTGAGTTGTAAGCTGCCTAAAGCTACGTCGGAAGATGTCCAAGTGCCATAAAACCTGGTAGAAAAAGGGGAAAATACTTCATTACTCTATAAAAAGCCTCCATTTGATCTTAGACTCAAGAATTCAAGCAAACATGGGTAATGACTCCAGAATATATCTTCATTCCCAAGAGAAAAGCTCATTCTTGTATATTCAAACAAATGTCAAAAAGGATGAGTTAGCTAACATGATGGATAGATAACTATATTCTGAAAAACATGTTAATTTGAAAATGAAGGAAGGATACACAGAGAAAATAAGGTATAACATAGGTCAAAAGTGTTAATTTATGGGTTTAAACAGCAGAATAAGGGTTTATTTTAATGATTCACACAAAAAAAGTTTTTTTTGGAACAAAATTTTTTTTGAAGTATAGTTGATACACTAATGTTACATTAGTTTCAGGTATACAACATAGTGATTCCACAAGTCTATATGTTATGCTGTGCTCACCAACACAATTGCAGCTGCCATCTGTTACCATACATCACTATTACAATACCACTGACTATACTCCCTATGCTGTGCCTTTTATTCCAATGACTTTAAAGGATTAGTTACTCTTCTAAGTGATCTCTACACCCAACATGGGGCTCAAACTCACAACTCAAGATCAAGAATTACATGCTCTACCAATGAGCCAGCCAAGTGCCCCTCCTCATGACTTACTCATTCCATAACTGGAAGGTTTATCTCCCACTCCCCTTTACTATTTTGCCCGTTCCCTCCAACTCCCTCCCTCCCCTTTCACAACCCACAGTTTTCCTCCATATTTATAGGTCTGATTGTGCTTTTTGTTTATCATTTGTTTTGCTTTTCAGGTTCCACATATAAGTAAAATCATATGGTTTTCCTCCATATTTATAGGTCTGATTGTGCTTTTTGTTTATCATTTGTTTTGCTTTTCAGGTTCCACATATAAGTAAAATCATATGGCATTTGAAAACTTATTCAGAAGTTTGAATTGTAGTGTGGAATTTTGTCTTTGTTAGATTTCTCAATTTTTTGACCTGAGAGATGTGTGACCTTTTTATGTCAAGAGAATTTAAAAAATGGTAATATCAACAGTGACAAATCATGTTCATAGTATGTAACCTAGATATGATGTGATGAGAAGAACACTTTTTTTTTATGGTCTTCATCTCAAAAATGAGTAACCTCAGTCTAATAATGAAAAAAATATCAAACAAATTCTAATAGTGGGACATCCCACAAAATACTTGACTGGTACTACTCCTCAAAATTGTCAAGATCATCTGGGATGCCTGCATGGCTCAGTGGTTGAGCTTCTGTCTTTGGCTCAGGGTGTGATCCTGGAGTCCCGGGATTGAGTCCCACATAGGGCTTCTTGCATGGAGCCTGCTTCTCCCTCTGCCTATGTCTCTGCCTCTCTCTCTGTGTCTCTCATGAATAAATAAATAAAATCTTTAAAAAAAAATTGTCAAGGGGATCCCTGGGTGGCTCAGCAGTTTAGCGCCTGCCTTTGGCCCAGAGCATGATCCTGGAGTCCCAGGATTGAGTCCTGCATCAGGCTCCCTGCATGGAGCCTGCTTCTCCCTTTGAATACACCACATCTTTTATTTATTTAATAGAATGTTTTTAAAAAAAGAATTGTCAAGATCATCAAAAACAAGGAAATTTTCAGAAACTACCAGAGCCAAGAAAAGCCTAAGGAGACATGACAAGTAAATGTAACTAGTATCCTGGATAGGATCCTAGAACAGAAAAAGATACTAAGCAAAAACTAAGGAAATTTGAATACACCATGGGTTTTAGTTAAAAAAAAAAAAAAAGAAAGAAAGAAAGAAAGAAAGAAAGAAAGAAAGAAAGAAAGAAAGAAAGAAAGAAAAGAAATGGTGGGGGCACCTGGGTGGCTCAATTTTGACTGAGACCTTCAGCTCAGGTCATGATCTCAAGATCCTTAGGAACAAGCCCTGCATTGGGCTCCCTGCTCAGCAGAGAGCCTGATTCTCCCTCTCCCTTTGCCTGCCACTTCCCTGCTTATGCTTGCACTCTCTCTCCATATTAATTAATTAATTAATAATTAAATAGAAATGGTATAATATGTAGCATAATGCCTTAGGAAGCTCTTCTTGCTTGGAAAACATTTAAATGGAATCATATATGAAAAGGCATTATACTTCTGGAGCTTCTCCTTACTTACTTGTCTTCAAAGTATATATTCAAAAGTTCTTTGAAATACTATCCTCCCAGATAAGTAACACCTTTTTATAATAAATGTAATGGTTTCAATACATCTGTGGCCAACATAGCATTCATATCAAAAGTTACAATATTAGTTCATAGAAACAATTATTTTCAACTTGTAACATGATTACAATAGGCACTCCAAAACCATCAAGGACTCAGTCTTTAAGTATGGATACAGAAATGTGTGTGTCTGTGTGTGTGTGTGTAGTAGGTGTCCCATATGGCACTGAAAATTAGGACAGAAAGTCATAAATATTTTGTTTCAATACAGATAGAACATCCAGGAAAAAAGAGAATTACAAAAAGAGGACTGTGGCCAGGAAAGAGGTAAACACACACACGTATATCAACACCTTTTTTTGACTGCTTCTAAATTATAGAAGTATTATTAGCTTACACAAACTCTCTCAAAAAACTCACATGCAGCATCTGGGGAAAAAAAAACTAACAAACCCCACCCAAATGCATGAAATCTGTGGTAGAAAGAAGGAAATATTTCTAAATCTTTCTCCAGGCTTAACAGCAACGGATTTTTTAATGTTTTCAAATAAAAATTTGAAAACTGAGAGTATAAAACTTTTTTTTTTAATTTTATTTATTTATTCATGAGAGACACAGAGAGAGACAGATGCATAGACACAAGACAGAGGGAGAAGCAGGCTCCATGCAGGGAGCCCGACTTGAGACTCAATCCCGGGTCTCCAGGATCACACTCCGGGCTGCAGGCAGCACTAAACCGCTGCGCCACCGGGGCTGCCCATAAAACATTTTTTAAAAGTAATCTCTATGGGGATCCCTGGGTGGCTCAACGGTATAGCGCCTGCCTTTGGCCCAGGGCGCAATCCTGGAGTTCCAGGATCAAATCCCGCATTGGGCTCCTGGCATGCATGCATGAATGAATGAATGAATGAATGAATGAATGAATGAATGAATAAATAAATAAATAAATATTCTTAAAAAATAAATAAATAAATGAAATAAAGTAATCTCTACACCCAATGTAGAAATTGGCCCGAACTTACAACCCTGAAACCAAGAATCACATGCTCCACCAACTGAGTCATCCAGGTACTCTGTGCATGAAACTTTATTACATAAATAAGCTTGACAAGATTCTTGTATTATAAATGAAGAAACTGAAATACTATTACCTGTACAAGGTCACAAGGCAAGTCTATAGACATACTAAAACTAATTCATAAGTCCAGTGCTTTCTTTTTTTTAATATTTATTTTAGAGACACAGAGAGAGCAGCAGGGAGGAGCAAAGGCAGAAACAGAGAGTCCCAAGCAGACTGCACTAAGCATGAAGCCTGACTCGGAGCTTGATCTTATGACCTTGAGATCACAACCTGAGTTGAAGCCAATAGTCAGTGGCTCAACTGACTGAGTCACTTTGTTACCCTTCTTCCTTTTTAAAAAATATTTTTTATAGTATATGGATAGGAAACTAGAAATATCATCAAATTCCTTTCTTTTTAAGATTTTACTTATTTAACAGAGAGAGAGAGAGAGAGAGGAGAAGCAGGCTCACTGCTAAATAGGGAGCCAGACACAGGGCTAGATCCCAGGACCCTGGAATCATTATTACCTGAGCTATAGGCAGACACTTAACCAACTGGGCTACCCAGGTGCCCCTTTAAGATTTATTTATTTTAGAGTGTCCAGTGCTTTTTATACCAAATATACTGTTCTGTCTTTTCTTCTCTCACAGCAACTTCTTTTCTCATTACATCTGAAGCAATAACACTCATATTTTACCCAAGCATAATTATCTTGGGTAATTTGGTGGCAAATTGCATTTACTTTTACCCTGAGGAGCAGAAAAGAGCATATCTGTCCGGACACCAATCATGAGCCGCTACAGGAGAGCTCAGAGGAAGGAGATGAAGAAATGGACAAAGACTGGACTCCATTCAGTGTGTATGCTAAGAGCCTGAATATTTTAGGATGAGAGTAATATACCTGAAAATCTTGTGGAATCCTGACTTGTGGAAAAAACTTTGCTTTCTTTACTAGAGAAAAGCAAGTAGGGTAATAAGACATTTAGTCACAAAAGGAAAAAAAGGAAGCAAAAGTCAATAAACAAGTATTAAGATTATCTAGTCTATATACTCTCCCCTTCAGGCAAGTAAGTAGTAGTAGTCACAGTTATTATTTCTATTATCATTATTAATCACTCTTTCCTATAAATGAGGAAATTGAGACTCAAAGAGATAAGTGGCTTGCCTAAGATCACACAGATAAACTTAAAAATGATCTCAGGCTGCTGATCTCAAACAGAGACCATCAAGGATTATATTTAAAAGAGTTACTGGGGGGCGCCTGGGTGGTCAGTGGTTGAGCATCTGCCTTTGGCTCAGGTCATAATCCTGGGGTCCTGGGATTGAGTCCCACATCAGGCTCCTTGCAGAAAGCCTGCTTCTCCCTCTGCCTGTGTCTCTGCCTCTCTCTGTCTCTCATGAATAAATAAATAAAATCTTGAAAAATAAATAAAAGAGCGATCAGAAACACAGCATCAGCAACTAAAAGTCAAAGTTCATCAGAGAGAAAGAAATTGCCCTTACCTGCAGGGCACTGTTGAGGAAGCAGCTGTTTTGTCCTGGCTCATTGCTGAGGCCTTTGCTGGGGGCTATAGAGGTTGAGCTTCGAGGTGCAAACATCCCTTGGACGCTACCACGGCCCCCCGAAAAATAATTTCTTTTCCAAGACATTATTGCTCACATTTAGCTTGAAACTCAGAGAAGATTTTGTATCTTTCTGGGAGAGAGCTTCTGTCTGCTGAAGTCCTGACTCGTGAAATAGAATCCAGAATTCAATGAATTTATGTTGAAATATTTTGAGTTCACAACCTTCTAAACATCTATATAGCTCAAGGAACTCAGGTGTCCTCTTAAATCCACATGACAGAGCTATCTCCGACTTGCTCCAAACAGTGCCCAAAATTTAGCATGGCACAGTACTTACAAAAAACAGAGAAATCCTTAGGTATTGTGTGCTTCTATTTTTCTTGAACTGCCTCCAGAATATAGTGGTGAAGTGGCTGTACTCCTCAACTCCAACAGAATCTAGGATCACAGTAGGATGTATTCCTTAGACTTGCTGAAGATGTTTCTTGTAGACTGAAGATTTTTTCCAACTGGAAGGAGAGGCAGACAGATAAGTAAGAACCTAATGCAACCCTCCTCACCTTCTCTATTCTTTGTCCCATCATTGTCTGAAGTTTTGAAAAACTTCAAGTTCTAAGCAACTGACATAGAAACCACAAAGGTAAGAAATTTATTTGAATTATAGGGGTTTTTGCTCTTATTGCTCCTGCTTTTTAAAAATGCCCCAAACATCTTCTATCATTCCATCCAGAACTTCATAAAGTCTCTTCTCTTCTTTTCCTCTGTGACTAGAACAGCCAGCTGTGCCAGAGAGCTTTAACAAAAAGGAAAAAAAAAAAAAACGGCTAAAAGCTTGCGTCACTTAATGACTCTACTGCCTTTGTGCTGTTCTGCCAAGATCAACGTTGCCTCACCTCTCACTAAAAACTTGAAACCTTGGCAAACAATGAACAACAAAACCAAAAAAAAAAAAAAAAAAAAACCACCACCAACAAAAAAGTCCCCCAAAACCTTAACAACAAAAAGGAGAAAAAAAAAAAAAAAGGAGAAATACTCAAGCCAAAAAGAAGGAAAAAGGTTTGAGCAGCTTTACTTTCACAGGAAACTTCTCTGAAATTTTCTAGAAGAAATTTGATCAGGACAAAAACAAAAAACCAAATACAAACTTTTCAAAATCAGGCTAACAAAAATATTACCAAGTAAATATACACCAAATTAAGAATTAGAACAGTTTTTGTTAGATGTTGTGAGTAAAGAAATTTTTAAAGGTGTGTTCCATGTTCATGGCTATGAAAGCCTGTTTAAAGGTGGGAAGGCAGGGACTCCTGGATGGCTCAGCGGTTAAGCGCCTGCCTTCGGCTCAAGTCATCATCCTGGAGTCCCAGGATCAAGTCCCATGTGGCGCTCCCTGCAGGCTTCTCCCTCTGCCTGTGTCTCTCTCATGAATAAATAAATATAATCTTTAAAAGAAATAAAAATAAAGGTGAGAAGGCCATGTTATCAGTCTGGACTCTGTTCTGAGGAAAGATGTCCCATCTCAGAGAAACATTCAAGGCAAGTAAGCTGGATATCCTTAACATCAAGTCCAAGAGAACTAAGTCTTCTCCTGCCCTGTTTGTTTGTACATTTTATTTTTGCCAGAGTATCAGAGAGATAATTTGGGTTACAAATAACTTTATCCTCAGATTAAATCTAAGACATTCACAATCAGAGGTCATCCATTGATCAACATGTTTTCAACTAATTAAAATGCCAGTGAAGCAACAGGGGAGAAATACCAAAGCAAACACCTTTACTGGAAGGAAATACTTTTAATCTCCAGTTTTAAGCTTTCCTATAAGACTGCCATGCCCAAATAAGGAAAAAATTAAGGACGTTAAGTGTTAAATTTGGTTTCCAATAGTTCCCCAAGCTTCTCCCTTTCTTACTTCCTATCATCACATGAACCAACCAAAAAAGCAAAAACGCTAAAACATCTTAATCATTCTCTAAGAGATCACCTAGCACTACCCAGTGTATCCAGTGGAAAAACTGAGGCACGGGAACATTAAATGGTTGCATAAGACTGTTCTTTCCCTTCTCTAAATTCCCAGACTATTTATAATCTACATGTCACAATTAAAGTATTTGACTATACACAGTAGTGTCATATCATCCTCTATTTGTTTTTATTACTATTTGTTTTATACAGTATCAGTCATATATCCTGAATGACTGTATGAAATTAAATACTAACCAGTGTCAGACAAGTACTAAACACTATACTTATATTATTTATTCTTTACAATAGCCTTATTATGTAGGTGTTAATAGTTCCATTTACAGAACAGTAAAGTGAGACTTACAGACATTAACTTGCCCAAATCAACTGGTAGATGGCAGAACTAGAGTTTTTAACTATTATACTGTGACTTAATTATGTATTTTATTAAACTATTCCAAAAGCTCCTGTCATAATACTGGTCATAAGGAGGAACTCAATAAATATTCCCTGATGATTAGCATGGCACCAGGAAGGATCCCATATCTCCCACATGGATTAAAAGACCCTCAACTCTGTATACACACCCTCATACACACCCCACTCAAAGCTACTAAGCAACTTCAACAAGCCATGCAGCATTCTTTCAGCTCAACTGCTGCAAAGGAATGACAAGTACCAAGCCTCCACTTTGCTCACAGCCAAAAGGACTTGGCAGACAGGTGGGGTTTCCAGTATCCACATTAGGAGTTTACTGAAACTCAGCCTGCCCTATGATACACACCCCTGAGTTCAGGGAGCAAAGAGAAAAAAAAAAAAAAAAAAGGCAGTCACAGGGAAAAAAAAAAAAAAAAGGATTCTCAGGCTCTGAATGGCAGCATTATGTAGGGTAAGGCAATAAACTCTCACATTTGCTCTAGGTGTGTCAGAAACTAAAGGTGAGAGAGCCAGAAAGAACAAGGCCAAGAAAGGCAATAAGTAACAAATGATCCAAAGAAATACTGATGACAAAATATTTAAGTTGTAGGTCCAGCACCAAACAAAATAATCCTTCTACTGTACCATCTACTAAAGATATATGAGAAAGTCAATTAAGAGTTATATCCACATCAATCTAATAACCTATTTAAAAAAAAAAGAACTTCTTAGGCAATATTCAAATGGTTAGAGATACAAGAGCATAACGTCTACAACTACTATGAAATAGTTCAGAAGGAAAAACTATATACATATATGTATAGATGTATAGATAGGTATAGGTATGTGTTTATATGTAAATATGGAGAGAAAGGGAAATGGTAGAGCAAATATAGCAATAATGTTGACAACGGGTAAATGTGGCTGAAGGGGATATGGGAATTCCTTGTACCTTTTTTGTAACTTCTCTGTAAGTTTTTTTTTTTTTAAGACTTTATTTATTTATTCATGAGAGACAGAGACAGAGACAGAGAGAGAGAGAGAGAGAGAGAGCAGAGACACAGGCAGAGGGAAAAGCAGGCTCCATGCAGGGAGCCTGACATGGGACTCAATCCCGGGTATCCAGGTTCATGCCCTGGGCTGAACATGGCACTAAACTGCTGGGCCACTGGGGCTGTCCACTTCTCTGTAAGTTTTAAATCATTTTTTTTAGGTTGAAAGAAAACTGATACCTGCAATAAAAATTTTTTCTAATTATGTAGAAATTATCTTGTAATATATGTAGCATTCATTCAAATGCAAAAATGACTAAAATCATTAAGCTGGTAGATAATAACATTGCCAGATGATATTAGCAATCCCAAACTAAAATTAAAAAAAAAAAAGGAAAAAGATAAAAACAAAACAGTATAGACATAAGGATAAAATAAAATAGAATACAGCTTGAATCCTATTTCTATGAAAAGGAGAACTCAAAATGTAGTATAATGTATAGCTGTTACAAGAGCAAGTGATGTTGAATGATTATGATATTATACAAAAGGGACCAGGACTAAACTTGGAGTTAGAAAACATGGGTTCAATTTCCACATTTTTACTACTTTGCATAATCCTAAACTACTTAAGTGTCCTGAACCAGGGCAGCCAGGGTGGCTCAGAGGCTTAGCGCTGCCTTCAGCCCAGGGCGTGATCTGGATACCGGAGATCAAGTCCCACGTTGGGCTTTCTGCGTGGAGCCTGCTTCTGCGTGGAGCCAATGAATAAATAAATAAAATCTTTTTTTAAAAAAGTGTCCTGAACCTAGTTTTCTGAGTCTGTAAAATGATGGCACAATACCTATTCTACATAGTGGTTGAGATTTAGTAATAGGCATGCCAAAGTACTAGCAAGTTTTCAAAACAAAGGATGAATAATAATGAGTTCCACTGAATGAGTGATCTGTAATGCCTAAATTTTGGTTTGGGGGCCTCAGGATACTAGAAAGTTGTAAACCACCAGGAATAAGTCTTCTAATTGTACAAAAAGAACAATAGGCCTCACATAGGACAAGTGTGATGTCAGTACAATTTTACTGTGTGCTTAGAGAAACATTTGAATTTTACAATTATTTTTAAAATACAAAGTTTAATTTTTTCTGTGTAAAAAGGCAAACAGTTGAGCCAATTACAAGGCCCAGGGTAACATTTTAGAAGGCCTACAAAGAATAATGATTATGTCCAACTGATCAATGATTCAAATGGAAAAACTGTGATAAGTATCTCAGTTTCTAAGGAAAGAACAGCAGCCTCATTACAAGTGATTAATGCCAAAAGTAACCTAAATATTAGGAAATCAAACTGCACTACACTAAGATAACAGTTAACCAGGAAAGTTGCTCACATTTCTAGTTTCTATTCTATATAGCAGTTTATTTGTAATACACTCACGAAACTATATTTGCCTTGATAAATCAACAGGCAATTACCTCAATTCCATATGTCAATTAATTCCCAACTACATCTATAGTATCTTGTTAGTAACTATAAGAATTAAAATCAGTTAATTTATGCAAAGTGCTAATTCAGCATCTGGCATATAGTAATTACTGTATAAATGATTGTTATTATTCCCATTTCCTTTCAAACATTTCCTCCTGAGTTCTTTTCTTTTTAAAGACATACACACACAAATATCCTATATTCTTCAAAAAACAAAAACAGTAAAGATCACCTTGAATTTATTAACCGCTATGCCTGCCTACTGTCCCAAATTCTTTTGGACCTTTCAATATTAAATGTCTCTACAATTAATAATTTATAACTGCTATCTCTTCATGCTCACCGTCAATCTCTCCAGGACATGGTACTGATCCTTTACTCCACCACTACCACAATTTTACTTCATAGAATATGCTTTCAATCTAAAGAAATCTCCTACTTGTAAAACCTACTGGCTTTTTCCACAAGCCTCATTCTTCTTAATTTCTCTGTAGCACCTAACACTGGCTGCCTTGATGCTACATAATCCTGGATTCTTTCAAAATTAATAAGAAAATGAGAGAATGAGTAAAATGAAATGACAAACCAGAACACTAGTTCTCCTGCTATGCTGATAGTTTTTTTTTTTCTCTTTATTGCTTTCTTTAAAAAGTGCATTCCTTAAAGTTTAAATCAGACCTTCTTGCTCATCTCTATAGTTCAACCCATGGTATTCTCATCTACTGCTGTCAGAACTTCAAACATCACTTTTGGTCTGACAAATCACAAATCTCATGAACCCTAAAATCAAATTACCAAATATTTGCACATCATCCCACTTTCATAAGTTTAGCATGTCCAAAAATAAAATCACCCCCTTCCCCCAAAAAAATAGTGCCTCCCCTGATTCCTTTTTTAACTAGTGGCATTTCCAATTACCCAGGCTCAAAACCTCTGTAGTCTTAGACACCATCCTATCCATCTCCCCCTTCCCTATTCACACGTCACAAAGTCTTATCAATTTTCTCTTCAAAATCTCTTATATTGATCCTTCTTTTTCACTTCCACTGTCACCCTAGTTTACACCACAATTATTTCCCACTTAAATTATTAAAATAGATTAAGTCTTGCTAGCCCCAGTCTCTTGCCATATTGATGCATTTATATAACTACTTTAAAATTTAATATTTCTTGTGGTACCTGCGTGGCTTAATCAGTTAAGCATCTGCCTTCAGCTCAGGTCATGACATGATATCAGGCACTCAGGTGCCCCAAAGTTTTCTATAATTTAAGAGCAATGTTTCTACTATATCAAAATTTCTAGGATCCTCCCCCAACCCATGTTACCCTCCATCCATAAAGGATAAGGATTTGGGGGCAGCCCAAGTGACTCAGCAGTTTAACACTGCCTTCCGCCCAGGGCCTGATCCTGGAGACTCGGGATCGAGTCCCAAGTCGGGCTCCCCGCATGGAGCCTGCTTCTCTCTCTGCCTGTGTCTCTCTCTCTCTCTCTCTGTCTCTCATGAATAAATAAATAAAAAGATTTAAAAAGAAAAAAGATAAGGATTTTATCCCACCTCATTTGAGAATGGGGAATAGAGGGAGGTCAGAAGACAATTGTATTATATCCATATATCTGTTATTGTAGGAAATATTATCACAAAATTTTATCAAAGTTTCTTTCAATTGTTATATAATCCATCTTTCTATTTATAAATTGTGACTCTACCTATATATACATATAGAAAAAGTATGAGCTATATCTTTAACTTTCCATATTAATTGTTTCATCTTATCAAGATATTCTTTTACTTATTTATTCATGAGAGACACAGAGAGAGAGAGAGAGAGAGAGAGAGAGAGGCAGAGACACAGGCAGAGGGAGAAGCAGGCTCCATGCAGGGATCCCAACACTGGACTCAATCCCGGGTCTCCAGGATCACGCTCTGGGCCGAAGGTGGCACTAAACCACTGAGCCACCCAGGCTGCCCTTATCAAGATATTCTTATATTAATATAATTCCGTTTATTTATTTTTTAAAGATTATTTATTCATGAGATACACAGAGAGAGAGACAGGCAGAGACACAGGCAGAGGGAGAAGCAGGCTCCATGCAGAGAGCCCCATGTGGGACCAGATCCTGGACCCCAGGACCACGCCCTGAGCTGAAGGCAGACACTCAACCACTAAGCCACCCAGATGTCCCTAATATAACTTCAGGCTTTCCTCACCATCAGTATAAACATTTTAAGGGATATTATATAGCTTTGAGCTGATGAGATTCTGGGAAGTAGGTTTTTTTTTTTATTCTTTTTGTTTTTAAGATTTATTTATTTAAGGGGCATCTGGGTGGCTCAGTCAGTTAAACCTCCAACTCTTGGTTTCAGCTCAGGTCATGTTCTAAGGGTCCTGAGATTGAGCCCCACATCAAGTTCAGCCCTCAGTAGGGAAAGGGAGAGGAAGAAGCAGACTCTCCAATGAGTGGAGAGCCAGACTCAGGGCATAATCCCAGGACTCTGAGATCATGACCTAAACTGAAGATAGATGCTTAGCCCCTCTCCCAAAAAAAGATTTATTTAAGTAGTCTCTACACCCAATGTGGAGCTCAAATTTATGACCCTGAGATCAAGAGTCACATGCTCTACTGTCTGAGCCAGCTAGGTGCCACTCTAGGGAGGTAGTTTTCTAGAAATGCACCCAAGAGTCATATCCTTAGATACTTAGTTTTGAAAAAAGAAAAGAAAAAATCTTGGTGAGCATGCATTATTTGTTCAGTGGCAGTCTATTTCAAAGAAGTCCACATACAGTTTCAATACAGAATCTTGCTTAGTTTTTGTATCAGATGATGACTGAAACTACTACCACCCAATAATGGCAACTATGCTCTATGTATGGATTTATTCAAATTTAAATTAAAACTGCTCCATAGTCTATTACCTAGTACTCCTTTCTATTTTGCCCCTCACAGTAGCAACCAAAGGACTCACAGCATTCCACAAAGAACAGTCCTAGACTACAACAAACTTAGAGCAGGCTACTTGGCATCTATTTAACAACAAACTCTACAGAAAATTTATCATTATTTTTACCCCCAATTACTAGTTTCCAGCCAAGTGCTAAAACTATGAAGTAATCAATCAAAGGTGGAAAAAGGAGAAAGCATATAAGAATTTTATTACTGTGCTGTTCTCAACTCTGAAAAAGTTATCGTGACCTTATATTTTACTATTGCTGAATAGACTATGAGGAGCCAAATAAGTTTGTTCATACATTTTTCCAGCTTTCTTGAGGTATAATTGACAAATAAAATGGTAATGTAGTATATAATAAAGTATATGATTTGACATATGTATATACTGTGAAAGAAATCCCATAATCAAGTTAACTAACATATACTAGAAGGAGAATAGAAAAGATAAAATGAAGAATTGGATTTTTTAAAAGATAAAATTGACAAATCTTTAGCTAGACTAAAAAAGAAAGAGGATTAATAAATAAAATCAGAAATGAAAGAAATGTTACAATAACACAAAAATACTAAGAATCATAAGAAACTACTATGAAGGGGCAACTAGCTGGCTCAGTCAGTAAATCATGCAGCTTCTAATCTCAAACTTTTAGTTTGAGCCCCACATTGGGTGTAGAGATAATTTAAAAATAAAACCTTAAAAAAAAAAAAAAAAACTACTGTAAAGACTCTTAACTATTGGGGACAAACTGAAGGTTGGGGGAGGGGATGGATAGTAGGGTGGTTGTAGATAAGTTAAATATGTGATGGGGATTAAGGAGTGCACCTGTTGTGATGAACGCAGGGTTATGTAAGTGATGAGTCACTAAATTCTACACCTGAAACCAATATTACTCTATGTTAACTAAATGGAATTTAAATAAAAATTTAGAGGACAAAAATCAAAGTATTTTTAAATTAAAAAAAAAAAAAACTACTGAAAAAAATATACGAAAAATATAAACCAACAAATTGGATAACCTAGAAGACCTGGATAAATTCCTAGAAATATACAACCTACCAAGACTAAATCATGAAGAAATAGAATGTCTGAACATAAATACTTATATTTATGTTTTAAAGGTTTTATTCATATTTATTTGAGAGAGAGAGAGAGAGAGAAAGAGAGAGAGAGAGAGAGGAAGAGAGAGAAGCCAACTCCTCACTGAGCAGAGAGCCCAATGTGGGGCTTAACCCCAGGACCCTGGGATCATGACCTGAGCTGAAGGCAGATGCTTAACCGACTGAGCCGCCTAGGTGCCCCTACTTATATTTATTTAACCTTTAATTTTCTTTTTTTTTTTTTTTTTAAAGGGTTTTTTTTTTTTTTTTAATTTTTTTTTTTTTTTTTTCTATTTTTATTTATGATAGTCACAGAGAGAGAGACAGAGGCAGAGACACAGGCAGAGGGAGAAACAGGCTCCATGCACCGGGAGCCCGACGTGGGATTCGATCCCGGGTCTCCAGGATCGCGCCCTGGGCCAAAGGCAGGCGCCAAACCGCTGCGCCACCCAGGGATCCCAACCTTTAATTTTCTATATACTTATTTAATCATCGAGAGAGAGAGCACAAGCAGGGGGAACAGCAAGCAGAGAGAGAAAGAAGCAGGCTCCCCACTGAGCAAGGAGCCAGATGTGGGGCTCGATCTCAGAACCCTGGGATCACAATCTAAGCCAAAGGCAGATGCTTAACCAACGGAGCCACTCAGGCACCCTACTAATTTTCACTTTAAAAAAACTGTTTTCAAAAAAAAAAAAAAAAAAACTGTTTTCCTTAAACAAGACCCCCTGAATTAGGGCCCATAGAGTCCGAAACCTATTACAGAAACTAGATTTGTAAAGTATATGTTACTTGAAAAATACATAATTCAAAAAGCTACTTTAAATTCAGTAATACTAACAAATTTATATTTTATTAACCAAAACAACATGCGATATATTTTTTGTTGTATAAAATCTGGCACTAAATAGCTAAATTATACTGTTGATGCATACTTGGATTTTGCATTCTTGAGCCCATTGTAATAATTCCACCAGGGATCCACAGCTGACAGAATAAAAATGACAGGGCTAAATTTAAAAGATCATAGCTCAAGAATGCCAGCATTAGAAGTAATGCTGTAGAAGCTAATTAAATTTAGAAAAAAATTTATTTCTCTGTATTAATGAAATTCTTCACAAGAATACCCAGTAACTCAAATATGCTGCCAGTTTCCTCAGGCCAAAATAATAAACCAGGCTATAACCAAAGCCACTCTAATTATCCCCTACTATATTCCTCATCAACAAAGTCAGCTTCTCTTAGCCTCTGTTTCTGAAAAACACAAAATAGTCATTCAAATGTTTGCTGAAATGACACAGGCTTATGCATAAAGAGAGATGAAGCCTAGAGGAACACTGGGCCAGGAAGAGCCTGTCACCCTAAGTAGGACGGATAAATGAGGTTCAGAGATCTACAGGTTATTAGCATTGGAGACTTCATTATGAATGTGACATGAATGTGGCTGAGATCAATGAAGACTACAAAGGATTTGTTGCTGCAGAGCCTGGGAGTCCTTTGATGAAACCAGGCATAAAGTGTAAGTGGCTTAGAAGGGGCTAGGTCCCTTAAGGGAATTCATTTCATAATAAATAAAGTTCAATGAATCACTAAGTCAACATTACTAATTTCATGTGTAGAGAACATGACATTTTTGCAAATGATAGTATCAAAGTATCCTTTTTTTTTTTAAGATTTTATTTATTCATTGATGAGAGACACCGAGAGAGAGACAGAGACACAGGCAGAGAGAGAAGCAGGCTACAAGCAGCAAGTCTGACGTGGGACTCGATCCCAGGTCTCCAGGATCATGTCCTGGGCCAAAGGTGGTGCTAAACTGCTGAGCCACCCGGGCTGCCCAGTATCAAAGTATCCTGACCAAAATCTTAATTATTAACTACTAAGGAAAAGATGATAACTTTACTGTAGAGCAGCCTGGCAGAAACCACCTTAACCAAGTGATCATGGTCAATAGCACCAGCAATAATACATATTAACGTCATGAATCCCATAGTAATAATACACTGAGAACACAACATTATTTGTAGTATTCCTGACTAAACCATATGATCTCAGTCCAATCATGAGAAAACATCAGAAAAATCCAAACTGAGGAACATCTGACAAAATAACTGATCAATACTCTCCAAAAATGTCAAAGTTGGAAGACAAAGAAGACAGAGGGACACCTGGGTGGCTCAGTGGTTGAGCGTCTGCCTTCAGCTAGATTGTGATCCTTGGGTCCTGGAATCCAGTCCTGCATCCGGCTCTGCCTGCTTTTCAGAGAGCCTGCTTCTCCCTCTGCCTATGTTTCTTCCTCTCTCTGTGTGTCTCTCATGAATGAATGAATGATAGATAAATAAATAAATGAATACATAAACAAATCTTAAGAAAATAAAATAGAAAATAGGAAAAAAAAAAGGTTCTCTCCCTCTCCCACCTTTCCATTTTCCCTCATTTCACACTCTTCTGTGCTCTCAGCGCATGTGGATCATTCATTCTACCCTTTCTCGTTTTAGTTATTTGTATACATGGACTACAGCATATTCCTTATGGGCATCTTTTTACACGGAGGTTGAATATAACAGGCACTGAATTGTTGAAAGTTAAGTTGAAAAACTTTTTGTTTGAAGGGATAAGTACCCAAAACAGCCAATTCCAACACCCTGATAAATTCTGACTTTCCTTCAGTAAAAGAGCCCCCAAAATGTCCATATCTAGTTTGAGATACTGCAGATTTTTTCTAATGGAGATTATATCAATTGAATCAATATTTGTTTCTGATTCAAGCTTGGAAATAAAGAGAGATAAGCATCTACAACCATAAAAAAAGCTAAACTATTTGTTGATTTATGGGCTGGTTATCTCAAACTCCCCAGTGAATACAGTTACTCAACTCAAACAATTTCCTGAGGGTTGGACTTTGGCAGCTTCAAATTATTACATCATGTACAACAAGATCTGTATGCTGACTTAAAAAATATATAAAAAGCCTTATTTTTCCTTTTATAAGAACTTAGAAAACTGTCATTTATAACAAATTTTCCAAAACCAGTTAGGAAGAAAATAAAACAGAAGACATTTCACTTTGTTATAACTGACAAACTAAGAAATGATGGTTGCAGGCTACTTAGTCCATCCTTATAAGGATCCAGAGCTGTATAGATAATTTACTGACTTGTGAGGGAGGCAGCATAATAGTAAAAAGAACATAGTAGTTACAAGTGCAGCCTCTGCAGGGCCAACTACATTGCATAACCTCAGGAAACACCACGCTCACAGTGGAGATCCAAGCAGTACCATTCCCAGAGAACACAATGTGAATTATACAACTTAGGGATCCACAGTTAGCAAGGTAGAACTGGACAAGTAGGTCTGGACTCTGCCAACTAACAACATCATGACCAAGTTACTGAATCAGTTATTGAAGTCTCAGCCACCTCATCAGTAAAATGGGATTAAGAAATAACATCTAAGTCATAGGATAATATATACATGTATAATTAGCCTAGTACCTAGTATTAGTGAGTGAGACATAAATGCCTTGATGATAATAAAGAATAAGCACCTAGGTGGCTCAGATGGTTAAGCATCTGCTTTCCACTCAGGTCATGATCTCCAGGTCCTAGGATAGAATCCCATGTCGGGCTCCCAGCTTAGCAGGGAGTTTGCTTCTCCGTCTCCCCCTGTCTCTCTCTCTGCTCATTCTCACTGTCTCTCAAATGAATAAATAAAATATTTTCTAAAAGATGAATCTACATTCCAAACCTGCTCCATTACTTTCAGATCATTTACTACCTACAATAAATGTGATCTGTTGAGAGTATTCAACAAAATCATATATGCAAAATACTTAGGGACAGGTACAAAATAAGAGTTCCAATTATGATGGCTGGAGGGGATGCTTGACTGACTCAGCTCGTAGAGCATACAACTCTTGATCTCACGGTCATGAGTTTGAGCCCCATGTTGGACATAGAGTTTACTTAAAGAAAAATGATTATGATTGGCCATTCCCTATGCCTCCTCTCCTTCCTTCTTTCTCTCTTACACACACAAACACACACACATAAACTTAATGTAGAAATTCTATGACTGGGATCCCTGGGTGGCGCAGCGGTTTGGCGCCTGCCTTTGGCCCGGGGCGCGATCCTGGAGACCCGGGATCGAATCCCACGTCGGGCTCCCAGTGCATGGAGCCTGCTTCTCCCTCCGCCTGTGTCTCTGCCTCTCTCTCTCTCTCTCTGTGACTATCATAAATAAATAAAAATAAATCTTTAAAAAAAAAAAAGAAATTCTATGACATTAAACTGCAATTAATAGCATAAACCCAAAGCCATATCAAAATGAGGGCAAATGTATTCTAAAAATAATGCATTCTCAATACAATTTACCTAGATCTCCGTAATAACTTCCAAACTATGTTTCCCTTTTTAATCCTGTCTATATGTACTGCCAAAAGCAAACTCTGATCAATCACTATTTAGCTTATAGAAGTTCAGTGACAAAATACAGTCAAAACTCGTTGGCCTTAAATAGCCTTGTATAATCTTAACCTATGCAGTTTCCAACCTCATCTACCACTAACCCCCTTAAAACACAAAAAGAGATTTGTTCTGTATATACTCCCAGCATTTTGCTCAATAAGGAATATTATTCCCTTCCCACTCCCATCTTTCCAGTCCTACCTAACACAAGTAATCCTTTCCACTCAGCAAACCTGTTTGAAAAAGCCATTCTGCTGGCAGATTACAGTAATAGAGACTAATGACAGTCACCCCCTATTAAGAAGGAATAGTCATTTATATTAAACCATTTTCCAAAGAATTGTCTATATACTGCTCCTTACCAATTGGAACATATTCCCTCCCTCCAGGAACTTCATTAATTAGTACTTAACCAATATATTCGTACTTTATTAGAATACAATATAGAAAGTTAAACTGCCTTACACTGAACAGATACTCGATACTTGTTAAATAAAAGAATAAATGAAGATCTAAGCTTTGTGAAACACATTTTTCAGTTTAGAGATTAACTCAGTCATAAGTATGATAAATCATTCCTCTGTCTCTTCCCTGAACCTACTGCCAAAATCATACCATATCATTTAAATTACACATTCTGTTTCCAAAAGGTCTGTGGAATAAAGATACTCTACCTTATGGCCAGAAGGGCTAATACAATGTTCTTTCTCAGACACATTGCTAATAGCACCAACCTAGTAACAACAGGGGTTAAAGGAAAAAGAATCCATAGCAATTATATTAGGCCCCAGAATGGCAAAACGATAAACTATGAGTTGTATGAAGTTGCCCTATATTATCCTCTGGCCCAGTAACTTACGAGCTAGAGATCTTTTCCCCCTACTTCTTAAATCCTTGAGTCTTCTTAATTTAAATGCTTGATTGCAACTATGCACTATTTATGAATCATTATAAACACATCACTACCTAAATTCTTTCGGCACAAACAATAATGAAAGCATGATGGCTCTATCAACAGGAGGAAAATAGGCAGAGAAGCCACTGACTGCACTGGCTTGACTCATTACTGCTGGGAGAATACTGGTACTGAATGGCACAAGCAACTCCAGTGTGAGAGACCAAGCACATGACTGGGAAGGTGACAGAGGATACCAAGAAAAGAAGGGCATCTATAAAGAACCTTTCCTCTATGGGGGCAGGAGGCAGAGGAATAGGTAGGGATCCACTGAAATTTCTAAAAGCCTTCACAATACTCAAAAATATGCTACCAGATGCCAGGTTTGAGCCAGTTTGAATCCTAGCTCTAACACTCAAAACTGAGAGACTTTTAGCAAGTTATTTAGCTATAAAATTATAATAGCAGTCACCACTTAATGAACACCAGCTCTGAGCTAGGCACCATACACATGGTACATCCTTTAATTCCCACAACTAATCTGCCAGATGGAGATTATTCTCATTTTGCAAGAACGAAAAACCCATGTTCCTTCTACCTATGCACATCTGCTTCCTAGAGGGATAATGCTACCTATGTGGCAGTGTTATAACTGGGAATTAGAACTAAATGCAAAGTACTTAGCATAGGAACTAGCACCTGCCACATCACAGAAACTCAGGAAATCGTTACTGTACAGTCCAGGTATCACTTGAATAAATGGCTCAACTGAACAGCAATAAACATCCCACAAACAAGTTTTCCCTCACACTAACATAAAAATGACTGTAATTAGCAATACTTTTGGAAAACCAAAAGTGTGCGCACGTACAGCTTCCTAGTTGAATATCAAAACATACAATCCAAAGAAATAAAAAGTCCATTATCAAAGTGATACTTGACTCAATCTGAACACCAAATATTAAATATTTTACTTTCAAAGGGATTATAGATCTCATACCTCAAGGGACCAGGAGCTAATGAATAAATCTAACTTCCCCAAAAAGTAATTCCCAGAAGCATCTGTTATCCTGAAGTACTCAGCAAACCATTTCCCAGAATTAAGAACATATTGCTAAAATCTTAGTGAATTTTGCCAAAAACATTCTGCTGAGAGGAAAAAAGAATCATTCTGATTCTAGAAGCAAATGCTTCTTTCTAGCTGAGCCACAAAATAGATCTCTACTTCACTATTACTTTTTTTTACTATTACTTTATCAGTAAGTTAATACTGAAAATAAATATAAAAATATCACAAATATACTTGCATTTGAAGGAAATTTAAATATTAAGCCTATAACACTTGCTTTAATCTTAATGAGCTCAAGAAAATCTATGAGAATGTTTTTTTAAGCCAATAATAAAAATCAAATTTCCAAAGCCTTAATAATTGAAACAGAGAGGAAAGAAGACCAAAAACAATAGTCATATGACAGAAGCTCTCCTAAAAGTTGAGAGTCCTACAACCTAAATTTCAAAGCTTAAACCTTTGCTATTAAAAACAACACTTCACAAAGACTAACCTAGACAAAAAGACTAAATCCCTCCATCCATTTGCAGTTTTGCCACAAGAACAAGACTTACCAGGCAGCATGTTCAAACTCCAGCAATCCCAAGGGCATTTGTGGGGCATGGGATACAGGAATGAGGAGGGCCAGGGGAAGAGCTAGAGTTGCTGGGAGGGAAGGGTATGGGAGGGAGGAGACAACTGCAGCTAGCAACAATGGGAAAACTGTGAATCTAAACCACAAAGGCTTCCTGCAGAACAGGGTAACAGGGAAAGGGCAATTCTTTTTTACCACCTACCAGGAACTCAGAACTGGCATTTCATGATAAAGCTAAAAAGATGGAGCCTTCAATTAAATGTAAACAAAGTAAACTTAAGAAAACAACCAAAAGTAACTTGAAAGGACATATCATAAACTTCATAGAGGCTTAAGAAAAACAATTAGGAGGCTGTTTTCTCTAGGGGCATTCCTGCTGACAAAGGTCAGCAGTATAA
The DNA here is from genome assembly GCF_018345385.1 of Vulpes lagopus. NCBI lineage: Eukaryota > Metazoa > Chordata > Mammalia > Carnivora > Canidae > Vulpes > Vulpes lagopus. The sequence goes on along the minus strand of NC_054826.1, from coordinate 64,300,447 downwards.
CAATAAGGTTTGCAGGATAGCAGCTGCTTCCAGAGGGCCAGCCCTAAAAAACAGTCCCTTGCACCACAGTGAAAAGGAGCGCTAGAAGACATGCCCATACTACTTTAGAGAATAACCAAAACAATGTCATTGTTTGACTACTTAATTCACAATTCCAAGACTTTCTGGACTTAAATTAAATTATATCACTTTAATAAGCAAAACACCTCCTTACACAAGACACAAACTCTTAAGGAAAATTATCGCATGAACTGAGCTGCTGAATTCAAGAATCAATTTTAAAATGCTTGCGAACTCAAAGATTCCCAAAACCAAAGGCAAGGACAGTAAAAGATCTCCACCCCTCTTTCAGGGAAGAAGCCAAGTTATATCACCAAGAACAAACAGCAGACAGAGTTCTGACCCCAAACATGTGATCAGTCAGCCCAGAACTTACATTTGCAGGCAGGGCACAGAGGCCCCAGAAGACCAACACACACCCTTCTACATATTACACCCAGTTACAAAACAACTTTATTAAAAGGAGTTGTTTTATAAGAATATTGATTTTAAAAAACTCATCAGCGGAATCCCTACCAATTATGAAGGTCTGTTGTATTTCTATAGGTTGCAAGAGAAAATGAGTTGACTTTTTAAAACATTTACTAGTAAAATTAAACACCTGCAGGGATCCCTGGGTGGCGCAGCGGTTTGGCGCCTGCCTTTGGCCCAGGGCGCGATCCTGGAGATCCGGGATCGAATCCCACGTCGGGCTCCCGGTGCATAGAGCCTGCTTCTCCTCCCTCTGCCTGTGTCTCTGCCTCTCTCTCTCATTCTGTGACTATCATAAATAAAATAAAATAAAATAAAATAAATAAAAATAAAGAAAAATAAAAAATAAAAAAAATAAACACCTGCAGGCATTGCCCAAAACTAATTAGGCTCTTACATTTTAACAATATACTAAATATACTAAAGTACTCCTTTCACAACAGTAAGTGTCCAAAAAAAAAAAAAAAAAAGATACAATATTGCTTTTCTTTTGCTAACCATTAACATTCTAACTGGGGTCTCCTAATGGTAGGCGGGGGTAGAGATGTCAGTCTAAAGTATGAAACCTAGGATTTCTATTGATCAGTGCTAATTGCAAAGAAAGAATATACAAATTATCAAGGTCAAGCTCTCTAATCAAGTCATTCAGTGAGTTATACATGCGTTGTGGGACTAATAAATAAAACTAGAATACTGGAGCAGAGTTACAGATCTTCAACCCTGGTTACAATGTAACTACATAAATGACTTTTCATATATAGCCAGGCAAGGAAGGTGATCCACGGGAAAATCTCACCCTGACAGATTGTAATCTCTTTTGAAGCCCCTCAGAAAGTAATTCATATAAAACTCTTCTATATAATCATATTCTGCCTTGTATAAGTTATTTCTTGACTTCTTTTTTTTTAAGTAGGCTCCACACCCAGCAGGGCTTGAAGTCACAACTGTGCAATTGAGACTTAGCTGTGATCAAGAGTTGTACACTTAAACCAACTGAGCCACCCAGGTGCCCCTATTTTTGACATTTCTTATTTCTTTTTCAAGACTGCACAGGAGATTCTGTCTCACATAGAGACAACTCTGCATCAACCACTCTGCCTGTCCACCTAAAATAGAGTAACTACAGGTGTCTGCTACCTAAGTGCCAAACTGCCTGTGGAAGAGTTTTTTGTGAGCATGACTGTTAGGTCAAGAGGGAGAGTGATATATATGGTTTCAGAAGTCTCGTTAAAATGTCCTAGGATCCTGGGCACCTGGGTGGCTCAGCTGGTTAAGTAAGCACTTGCCTTTGGCTCAGGTCATGATCCCAAAGTCCTGGGATAGACCCCTGCCTGAGTCAGGTTTCCTGCTCAGTGGGGAGCCTGCTTCTCCCTCTCCCTGCACACCCACCGCGCCCTTCCTCATGCTCTTTCTCTCTCTCAAATAAATAAAATCTTTATAAGTAAATAAATATCCTAGGAATCGAAAGTTAGATGATTGGTTACAACAGTATTTTTTAAAATTGTGCTTCAACAAAACTTGTCATATTGTTCTAGTACTATGCAAGGAGTATTACACATTAGCCTTCCTTTGACTATAAGAGACAAAGACCGGGGATGTCTGGGTGGCTCAGCGGTTGAGTGTCTCCCTTTGGTTCAGGTCATGATCCTGGAGTCCTGGGATCTGGCCCCACATTGGGCTCCCTGCATGGAGCCTGCTTCTCCCTCTGCCTGTGTCTCTGCCTCTGTTTCTCTCATGAATAAATAAAATAGAGAGAGGGAAAAAAAAAAAAAGAGACAGACACCTCAGGAAACAAAAATATGGGAGAAACTACCTCTAAGACTTGAATAAAGTAATTAAGAGAAACGGAGGAGGGGAGCAAGAACCCAGGCTAAAAAGACCCTACTTAGTCTGATACCACAATGTTTCATAATTGGTCTCTACTAACAAGCAAGGTAGGATACAGCAGAATGTTCAATTTAATGAAGGAACATTTTGCTTCTCTTAAAGTTATAAAAGAGAAATGGAATTCCTCTAAAAAAAACCAAGGTGACTCCCTCCTGGAGTAACCCCAAAGCAAAACCATTTTTGTTGATTTGTATTTCTGACATGCTAATGATAATGGTGATGTTGGCAGTAAAGACAAGAGTTGAGTGGCTCCAGAGTTGGAGCCAAATTGGAAAATAAAAGCCTCTTCATTCTAGCACTCCAGAGGGTACTGAGGAAGTCTGTGGACTTTTAAATAAACTATGGAGGATTGAGGTGGGGAGGAGCAGGGTAGAGATTACTTTGTATCAAGTGGAAGCCCATAGAAACAGTAGCATTTAACCCCTAGGCTATATGCTCACAGGAAAAAAAATGGGGGGGGGGAGCTTAATTCAGAGCTGTGAAACTGGAGTTCTAGAAAATGAAACTAAGATACCAACTTGATTTCAGTTAAGAAGGAATCCCCCCAAAATATTCTAGCTTTTTGTCTCTGTATTGTAAAGGAGAATACAATAGAAAGTCCAAGGAAAACAAGAAAAACTATACAGCTAATTTGTATCTAGTTTTTATTCTGAGATTTATTCACAGTATTGGTAAATAGTGTATATACCTTAAATATCTGATGATTTCACTTAAGTACATATTACTGAGAAGACGTATATTACAGACAAGGAAGAGAAACAAGCGGAAAAATTTATTCTAAGGACACATTTTGGAGAAACTTTGGCTGTTAAGCACAGGCCTACTGAGTAAAACCATCCAAGAAAACTTTCGTGTATTTCTCATATAAATGGACTCTAAAAAAAAAAAAAAAAAAAAAAGAGGAAAGGGGCGCCTGGGTGACTCTGTAAGTTAAGAGTCTGACTTAATTTCAGCTGGGGTCATTATCTCAGAGTTGTGGGCTCAAGTCAACACTGGGCGTGGAGCCTGCTTGGGATTCTCTTTCTCCCTTTGCCCCTCCCCACCCCTGCTCACTTGCATGCTCTCAGAGACCATTTATTTGGGTTTCTGCTGTTACAATATCATCATTGTTTAAATTAATATATTCAATTACATCTTGCACCCTCCTAAAAATTACTTCAAATAGCATTATCATTATGAATATTAGCCAACATATCTCTAGAACAGGGCTTAAATTTTCGTAAATTAGGCTGAAACTCCTAGAAAGCAGTAAGAATGTGAAATATCTCTCAAGTACACTGCAGGATTACCTAATTCTAGTCTCACAGAAAGCAGTAAAAAATATAAATCTGTCATTCTCTTTTATTTATTTTTAGAGAGGGATGGGGTGGGGCAGAGGGAGAGTGAGAGAATCTTAATTCCACTATTGGGTATTTATCCAAGAAAACAAAAAGACTAATTCGAAGAGATATATGCACCCCTATGGTTATTGCAGCATTTTTTACAATAGCCAATATATGGAAGCAACCTGTGTCTATCAGTAGATGAATGGATAAGGAAAATGTGGTATATTTACAATGGAATCTTACACAGCCATTAAAAAGGATGAGATTGTGCCATCTGAGACAAAATGGATGGATCTAGACAGTATTACACTAAATGAAATGTTAGACTGAGAAAGACAAATACCATGTGATTCCATTCATAAGTGAAATCTTAAAAATGAATAAACAAAAGAATCAAATCTATAAATACAGAGAACAACTGATGGCTGCTGGGACTAGGGGCAAAATGGGTGAAGGGAAGAGGGAGGCTTCCAGTTACGGAACAGATAAGTCACAGCAATAAAAGGCATAGCATAAGGAATATAGTCAGGACTCCTGGGTGGCTCAGCAATTGAGCATCTGCCTTTAGCTCGAGGCATGATCCCGCGGTCCTGAGATTGAGTCCCATATCAGGCTCCCTGCATGGAGTCTGCTTCTCCCTCTGTCTCTGCCTCTCTCTCTCTCTCTCATGAATTAAAAAAAAAGGAATATAGTCAATGATATTTAATAATAATGCAATGGGACAGACAGTAGCTACACTTGTGAAAACTTGCCAAATCACTAAGTGTACACCTGAAACTAATATAACATTGTGCGTCAACTATACTCAAATAAAAGGAAAAGGAAAAAAAGAACCAAATTGAGACTACAGCTGTGGTAAGCTGTCAGCAGAGTAATTTATATTTTTGGCAATATTGTTTCCTGAATTATTTTTGGTCTTCTCTAACAATAGTGAAAGCCTCAGAGATTTCTACCATACTTCAGAAAAGTTGAACTGATTTGGAGTAGAGTTATTAATAATGTGTTGAGATGTATATGCTAAATTTTTTGCTATGTTCAACTGAACCTTAATTATCAAATGGTTGTGCCAGGACAACTCAATGGCAAAAGAATAGTCTCATTAACAAATGGCATTGAAGCAACTGAATGAAGAAGAGAATGAAGAGAATGAAGTTGGACTCCTGTTGCACATTACAGGTAAAAATTAATTCACAATGGGGTCAAATCTCCAAATGAGTGAGCTAAAACTATAAAACTTTTAGAAGAATCTATAAACAGATATCTTCATGACCTTGGATTAGGTGGTCTTCTAAGAGGACATAAGCAGCAAAAGAAAAAAATACATAAATCTGACTTCATCAAAATTAGTAAGACAACCCAAAGAATGGGAATAAATATTTGCAAATTATATATAAGGGACTTGTATCTGGAATATATAAAGAATTCTACCAACTGAATAATAAAAACAATCCAAATTACAAATGGGTATCTTTTAAAACCTCAGTTAAAAAAGTATCTGAGGGGGATCCCTGGGGGGTGCAGCAGTTTAGCGCCTGCCTTTGGCCCAGGGTGTGATCCTGGAGACCCGGGATCGAATCCCACATCGGGCTCCCGGTGCATGGAGCCTGCTTCTCCCTCTGCCTATGTCTCTGCCTCTCTCTCTCTCTGTGTGTGTGACTATCATAAATAAATAAAAATTAAAAAAAAAAAAAAGTATCTGAGGGACGCCTGGATGGCTCAGCGGTTGGGCGCCTGCCTTCGGCTCAGGTCGAGATCCCGGGATCCGGGATCGAGTCCCACATTGGGCTCCCTGCGGGGACCCTGCTTCTCCCTCTGCCTGTGTCTCTGCCTCTCTCTCTGTGTGTGTCTCTCATGAACAAATAAATAAAATCTTAAATAAATAAATAAATAAATAAATAAATAAATAAATAAATAAAATCTGAATAGATATTTCTCCAAAGAAGATATGTAAATGGGTAATGAGCACATGAAAAACTACTCAACAGCAGAGTACAGAAAGTGGCAGGAGTGACTATACAGTGGAGAAACCTGACAGTCAGTGCATTAGCCAGCTCAGTATCAACAATGATAAATCACATCAATAATACATTCCTTGTTATGATACAATGAGAATGACATTGTATCCCTGTGATCTTCTACTCAAAAACCTCAACCCCAGTCCAATCATGAGAAAAATACAAAACAATTCCAAAAGAGGGGCGTCCTACAAAATACTTAACCAGTACTCCTCAAAACTGTCAAGATCATCAAAAACGATCAGAGTATGCAAAACCATTATAGCTAAGAGGAGCCAGCAAGAACTGACAAGTAACATACATGGAATTTTTTTTTAAGGTTTATTTATTTATTGAGAGAGAGAGAGAGCACAAACAGGAGGGGAGATGAAGAGTAAGAGAGACTCCCAGGCAGACTCCACACCAAATATGGACCCCAATGAAGGACTCCATCTCACAACACTGACATTACAGCCTGAGCCAAAACCAAGAGTCTGATGCTTAATCAGCTGTACCACACAGGCACCCCTGTAATGTGGAATTTTAGATAGGAACTTAGAACCAAAAAAGATATTAGGTAAAAACTGAAGACATTTGAATAAACTATGGACTTCAGTTAATAACAACATATCAATATTGGTTCATTAACTGCAACAAATGTACTATACTAATGTAAAAAATTAATAATAGGAGAAAATGTGGGGGGGCGGGGACCACATGGGAACTCCGTCTACAATCTGCTCAAATTTTTTGTAAATCTAAACCTGTTCTGGGGCAGCCCCAGTGGCGCAGCGGTTTAGCGCCGCCTGCAGCCCGGGGTGTGATCCTGGAGACCCAGGATCGAGTCCCACATCGGGCTTCCTGCAGGGAGCCTGCTTCTCCCTCTGCCTGTGTCTCTGCTTCTCTCTTTGCTCTCTCTGAATGAATAAATAAATAAATCTTTAAAAAAAATAAAAAAAATAAAATAAACCTGTTCTGGGGCAGCTGGGTGGCTCAGTGGTTGAATATCTGACTTTGGCTCAGTTCATGATCCTGGGGTCCTGGGATCAAGTCCCACATCGGGCTCCCTGCAGGGAGCCTGTTCCTCCCTCTGCCTATGTCTCTGCCTCTCTCTGTGTGTCTCTCATGAATAAATAAATAAATAAATAAATAAATAAATAAATAAATCTTTTTTAAAAATCTAAAACTGCTCTAAAGAATAAACTATTTTTAATAATAAATAATAATTTTAAATATACTCAAAAGTATTTTTTTTATTTTTATTTATTTTTTTTTTTATTTATGATAGTCACACATAGAGAGAGAGAGAGAGGCAGAGACACAGAGGGAGAAGCAGGCTCCATGCACTGGGAGCCTGACATGGGATTCGATCCCGGGTCTCCAGGATCGCGCCCTGGGCCAAAGGCAGGCGCTAAACCGCTGCACCACCCAGGGATCCCTCAAAAGTATTTTTTAAAACAAATTTTAATAATAGTAATTTTTAAACACAAGTTAAATAAAAACAAAATAAAAATCACTGGGCATCTGGGTGGCTCAGTTGGTTAAGTCCAACTCTTGGTTTTGGGTCAGTTCATGATCTCAGGGGTCATGAGATCGTGCCCTGTGTGGGGCACCATGTTCAGTGGGGAGTCTGCTTGAGATTTTCTCCCTCTGCCCTTCCCCCCGACTCATGTGCAGACATGCTCTCTCAAAAAAGTAAATGTTTTTAAATAATCAAAATCACAATTAGATACCTTTTCACACTCACTAAGATGGCTATAATCAAAAAGATAGATAATAATGAATGTTGGCAAGAATATGAAGAAATCTGAAACCTACACTTATGGTAGTAATGTAAAATGGTGCAGCAGCTACCTTAGAAAACAGTCTGGCCGATCCTCAAAAGATTAAACATAGAATTACAATATGACCCAGCAATTTACTCCTAATCATATACCCAAGAGAAGTGAAAGTGTTCATTCAAAAACTTGTACACAAATGTGCATAACAGCTTTATTCTTAATAGCCAAAACGTGGAAGCAACCCAAGTATGTCTCAACTAATGAATGGATAAATTATGGTATATTCATACAGTGGAATAGTATTAACATTAGAATGAAGTGTCAATATATGCTATAATATGTATAATATATATAACTTAAAGTATGCTAAGTGGAAAAAGCCAATCACAAAAGACCACCTATTGCATGATTCTAATTGTATGAAATGTCCAGAATAGGCATAGCATTTCTTTTGAGGGTGATAAAAATATTCTAAAATTGATTGTGATGATGGTTGTTCAACTCAGTGAATATATTAAAAACCACTGAATTGTACACTTAAAGTGAGAGACTTGTCTGGTATGTGAATTATATCTCAATAAAGCTGTTTTTCAAGAAATCACAGTTTCTCTTTTTAAAAACAAGGACACTCTTTATTTCATGTCTGTGGTTTAAACTAGGTCCCAATAAACAACAGCAGCTGCCACCTGGTAAAACTAGATGGCTTCAAATGCTTGGCAAACAACTTCTACGTACATGAGATTTTGAACAGTTGTTGTTAAAGAATACATAAGCAAAGAAAAGCAGTCTGTCAGTACATTCTTATACTCTGACATTGTCATTTCATTCAGGACAGAATGCAATTGCCATTTCCTTAAATCAAGAAACCAACGATAACACTATTGATTATACTTATGTCCAAAGTAAATGGAGACAGATAACTCACTCTGACAAAAAAAAGAAAAAGGCTGAAAATGCCTTCAAAAGGGCACAGCAGTAAAAGTCAGACTGCATGTCTTGTGTTTGTATGGAAAGACAGAACAGATGAACAAAGCAGGCTGAAGTGATACTCACTGTGCCATACTCTTTGCTAAACAAACATTCCCCCCACACGTCTATAGAGAACTCCTTCAGAATCTGACTTAAAACCATCTGTTTGATAAACAATCTGACTGTAACCTCTGGCGGGTGAAAAGAGGGCAGAAGGAAAAAAATGGGCAAGTGTTTACCTTCATTGAAGAAATATAAATACCACTCCTCAGTTGGTGATCTGAATTGGGAACAAGGAAAAAGGAAGATATGACAGCACAGTATTAATGGTTTAGGAAAGGAAGCTGGACCTTTGTGACAATTTATTTCCTTTTCTTAAGCAAAGAATTTAAATGTACAGCTCACAGAAAGAAAAAAACAGTTGACCACTGAAGATAGGAAAAAAGTCCTATCCATTCATAATTAAAGAAATGTGGGGGGAAAAAAAAGCAATGTGGGACACGTGGGTGGGTCAGTGGTTGAAGGTATGCCTTTGGCTCAGGTCATCAACCTGGGGTCCTGGGGTCGAGTCCACATTGGGCTCCCTGCATGGAGCCTGCTTCTCCCTCTGCCTGTGTCTCTGCCTCTCCTTCTGTGTCTCTCACGAATAAATAAACAAAACCTTTTTAAAGAAGGAGAGAGAAATGCAAAAGAAAGATACATACGATTTTTCAGATCTTGGAACGCCAAATATTTAAAAGTTGGATAAAATCAATATAGGTGAGGGAAGAGAGAATAAATTCTCATGTACTCTTGGTAGTATTAAAATAAATTTAGCAGTATTTCTCAATTTTACATATTTATATCTTTGTTTCAACAATCCAAATTCTAGATATTTATCTAGTTTACAAAGATAAATGTAAGTAAATATTTATAGTTGCACTGTCTGTAATAAATAAAAACTGTCAATAGGGAAATGGTTAAATTATGTAAGTCTCATTTGGGAATATTTACAGAGGAAAAAAATACATATAGGATTTGCTTCAAAGTAACCACAGGATTTACTTCAAAATAATCACAAATTGACTAGGGGGAGTAAGGAAGGAGTATAGATAAAACACAACTATGTATTTAATAATTTTCATGAAGCTAATAACGGGTACATGTGGTTCATTACACTGTCCTCCTTATTTTTGTACGTTTGAAATTTGCCATAATAAAAATATACAAAATTATGAAACAATCTCATTGAAGAGGATAGTGGATAAAGGTACTGACCTACATAGCTTTGGAAATTACCAAATCTGTAAGCTAAAAGCACAGTGAACTGCACACAAGCACCGTACTCTAATAAAGCAGTTTCCCACAGGTGTACAGGTTAACAATTCTGAAACCTTTGTGTCTACTGGACCTGAACAGTTAGGTAACTGAATGGTGGATGGTAGAAAGTTTCTCACTTTTGGAATAGGAGATTACACATAAGCAGGAAAAAAAGGCTAAAATGATCCATGTGGTAACGGGTTAGAGTTAGAATATGAACTTGCGGGCAGCCCGGGTAGCTCAGCGGTTTAGCGTTGCCTTCAGCCCAGTGTGGGATCCTGGAGACCCAGGATCGAGTCCTATATCGGGCTCCCTGCATGGAGCCTCCTTCTCTCTCTGCCTGTGTCTCTGCCTCTCTCTCTCTGTCTCTCATGAGTAAATAAATAAAATCTTTGAAAAAAAAAAGAATATGAACTTGCGTTTATTTTTTTAAAGATTTTATTTATTTGACACAGAGAGAGAGAGAGAGAGAGAGCACAAGCAGGGGGAGCAGCAGGCAGACACAGAGAGAGAAGCAGGTTCCCTGCCAAGCAAAGAGCCCAGTGTGGGACCTGATCCCAGGACCCTGGATTATGACCTGGGCAGAAGACATTTAACCAACTGAGCCACCCAGGTGCCCCTGAACCTGTGTTCAGCTTAATAAAAATACAGATGTTACATCTAGAAATATTTACAGATATGTATATATGCATATACACAAATATTTACTCTGTCAGCTAAGACTGCTTAGAATCAATGACACCCCAGTTCTAACAAGCACATCTAGAGACAAGATCTTTGTTTCTAATACCACTCCCAACAAAAGAAACCCAGGTTTCTTGGAGAAATGGCTAAATTCAGGACTGGAACAGGAAATGCACACGATGAGCCTGAGCATCTTGCAATGTCAGAAACTAAGGAAATGCTAAAAACAAAACAAAAATCCTAAATTGACAGAGATATCTCAAAGGGACACAGGAGACAAACCAAATGAGCTCCCAACAGCCAAATCTGATTATAACCTAAGTACAAAATAAATATCTATGAGTTCATACTGATAATAAGGATATGATTAAAGAGAGAACAAATTTCCCTTGCAGAAGAATTCCAGATAAATTTATATAGATACTCCACCTGCAAGGATGGGGACCATAAAGCCCACTCCTTAAGTGTATGGAGACCTCCCTCCAAAAAGTACAGTATGGAGGGGCACCCATGGGTGGTTCAATAAACTAAGCATCCGACTTCTGATTCAGCTAAGGTTATAATCTCAGGGTCATGAGATCAAGCCTCATGTCACGCTCGGCACTAGATGAGGAGCCTGCTTAAGATTCTCTCTCTCTCCCCCCCAACTCTTGCTCTCTCTTAAAAAACAAAAAAGTACAAAAGATTCTCTCTCTCTCTCTCTCTCTCTCCCTCCCCCACACTCTCACTCTTTTTTGTTTTATTTTAAGAAAAGCAAATGTGGGATCCCTGGGTGGCCCAGCGGTTTAGCACCTGCCTTTGGCCCAGGGCGCGATCCTGGAGACCTAGGATCAAGTCCCATGTCAGGCTCCAGGTGCATGGAGCCTGCTTCTCCCTCTGCCTGTGTCTCTGCCTCTCTCTGTGTGTGTGTGTGACTATCATAAATAAATAAAAATTAAAAAAAAAGAAAAGCAAATGCTTTATTTACAATAACTCTGAAAACATTTTGTCCTATGTATGATGTACTATAGCACTTATCTTTTTTTTTTTTTAAGTGGAATTAACCTTTAGACATATGACCATTCCACAGTTTGGGAAGAGAAGTGAAATGTGTATGTATGTGTGTGTGTATATCAGAAGGAAACTGTTGATGAGCTACCCACTGGCCTCCCCCCAGCATAAAAACCATCAAATTACAGCCATCAGTATTTCTTTTATTCCTTTCTGGGTTTTTTTTTTGGGGGGGGGGGGGTAATCTCTCTCTCAAAAAAATAAAAAAAAGTACAGCACAGAAGAAGGCGGGGGGGAGACTAACTTTAGCAGAGAAGGTCATTAATAACAATGATAAATCATGTTGATAATATATACCCTTGATATGATATGATGAGAAATAGCACTGTATCTCTATGATCTTCCACCTAAAATGGACTCACTAAAATGGATTCTGGATGCTAGAAAGGGAGGCTGGAAGGGGGAGGTGTACTACTCAGTATCAGTTACAGGAGAAACTGCCCATTACAGATCCAAGAAAAGAATCATCAACTACAGGTCCCGACAGAAAAAGATGTACACTGCATCTCATATTTTAAAAATCTAGTAACTCTGCAAATCAGCCAATGAAAAATCACCTTACATTCTTGCTTTTCTCCAATGGATTTTTGTTCAAAACAACCCCTCCCAACTTCCTTTTTCTCCATAAAATAATGTTCCTCTCCTTTGTTTTTGGGATTTGCCTGTGGCTTTGCCATAGCTTGCACGGGTCTGAATTGCAATTGTCTGTTATTCCCAAAAACCTACTTTTCCTGGTAAAATAAATGGTTTGCTGGTAAAACTTTTATTTTTAAGATTAATGCACCCAAAAACCCACAACCCCAGTCTAATTATAAGAACAACATCAGACAAATTCCAATAAAGGAGCATCCTAAAAACACTTGACTAATACTCCTCAAAACTATCAAGGTCATCAAAAACAAGGAAAGTCTCAAAAGCTGTGACAGCCAAGCAGAGCCTAAGGAGACATGACTACTAAATTAATGTGGTATCCTGGATGGGACCCTGGGACAAAGAAAAGACATTAGATAAAAGCTGAGGAGGGATCCCTGGGTGGCGCAGCGGTTTAGCGCCTGCCTTTGGCCCAGGGCGCGATCCTGGAGACCCGGGATCGAATCCCACGTCGGGCTCCCGGTGCATGGAGCCTGCTTCTCCCTCTGCCTGTGTCTCTGCCTCTCTCTCTCTCTCTCTCTGTATGACTATCATAAAAAAAAAAAAAAAAAAAAAAAAAAAAAAGCTGAGGAAATTTGAAGTGGTTAATAATAATGTATCAATATTGATTAACTGCAATAAATCTGCTCTAAGATGTTAATGATAATGAAAACTGGATGAGGAATTATTTATAACTCTTTGTACTATCATCTCAATTTTCTGTAAATCTAAAACACAAAACCTGTTTTAAAGTTTATGAAAAGGATAGGAACTTAAAGTCAGTAGTGAGTTGTTGCTGTTGTTTTTTTTAGATTTTATTTATTCATTAATGAGAGACACAGAAAGAGAGAGACAGACAGACAGAGACAGAGAGGCAGAAGCAGGCTCCATTCAAGGAGCCTGACGCGGAACTCGGTCCCAGGACTCCAGGATCATGCCCTGGGCGGAAGGCAGGTGCCAAACCGCTGAGCCACCCCAGGGATCCCCCCCAGTAGTGAGTTTTTTAAAATCTCATGCAAATGAAAAATTATGTAACAGAGGAAAAATAAATCTCATGCAAATAATTTCTAGTGTATTTCCTACTCGAAAAAGGATACATGGGGATCCCTGGGTGGCGCAGCGGTTTGGCGCCTGCCTTTGGCCTAGGGCGCGATCCTGGAGACCGGGGATCGAATCCCACGTCAGGCTCCCGGTGCATGGAGCCTGCTTCTCCCTCTGCCTGTGTCTCTGCCTCTCTCTCTCTCTCTCTCTCTCTCTCTCTCTCTCTCTGTGACTATCATAAATAAATAAAAATTAAAAAAAAAATTAAGAGAGTCTCTTATGGTTTGTCTCCCTTTCTAATTTCGTATTGTTTTATTTTTTCCTTCCTTTCCCTATGATCCTGTTTTGTTTCTTAAATTTCACATATGAGATCATATAATAATTCTTTCTCTGATTGACTTATGTCACTTAGCATAATACCCTCTAGTTCCATGTACCTTGTTGCAAATGACAAGACTGCACTTTTCTGATGGCTGAGTAGTATTCCATTATACATATTTACCATATCTTTGTAATACCCATTCATCTCTCAATGGACATCTGGGCTCTTTCCATAGTTTGGCTATCGTGGACACTGCCGCTATAAACACTGGGGTGCTAGTGCCCTTTTGGATCATTACATTTGTATCTTTTGAGGTAAATCCCCAGTAGTGGAATTGCTGGGTCATAGGGTAGCACACATGAAACTGAGATAACAAATATTTGTTGCTTTAAGTAAGTCACTAAATTTTGAGGTAATTTGTTACATAGCAATAGATAACTAATACACCTAGAAATTTTACTTCTCATTGTAGCTTAGAAAAATTCTCAAAAAAAGAAAAAGAAAAAAAGTTCTCACACATGTATCTTTATTAAATAGAGAAAAACAAATTAAATGCTCAAAGGGTAATTAATAAATACAATGTACTATATAATGTACTATACAATGTTTAATAAATACAATGTACTATAATAAAATTTATTGCTATGTATCATTCAAAATAGATAAACTAGATCTATTTATTTAAATATTAGATCACAACATAGTAGTGAGGAAAAAATACAGAATTACCCCTAAAATATCCCACTTATGTAAAAATTCTAAGGTTTCTTTTTTTTTTTTTTTAATTTTATTTTATTTATTTATGATAGGCACACAGTGAGAGAGAGAGAGAGAGAGGCAGAGACACAGGCAGAGGGAGAAGCAGGCTCCATGCACCGGGAGCCTGATGTGGGATTCGATCCCGAGTCTCCAGGATCGCGCCCTGGGCCAAAGGCAGGCGCCAAACCGCTGCGCCACCCAAGGATCCCAGGTTTCTTTTTTTTAAGTAATCTCTACACCAAACCTGGGGCTGGAACTCACAATCCCAAGAACAAGAGTTGCATGCCCTACTGACTGAGACAGCAAGATATCCCAATATATGTATAATTTTTATTTTTTATTTTTAAATATTCTATTTTTAAGTAATCCCTACACCTAACATGGGGCATGACCCAATATCAAGAGTTGTGCGATGTATGCTCTACTGACTGAGCCAGCCAGGTGCCCTCATTTATGTTAAAATTTAAAACACATAGAGCACTACTATATATTAGTTGTGAATACATATACAAAACTCTAAGAAATGGATTGCATTTCTATTTAAATATGTGAATTAAACAATTTACCTCTACTCCCTCCTAATTTAATTCTCCACTAAAAATAAAAAGGAATACAAAAGATAAAAATCCACATGGACAAAGAAACTGAGAAAGTAAATGACTGAAGGGGTAGAATTTACACAAAATTTTAGAAGCTGGGAAGCAGATAAATGTGTGGTAATTGATTAACATACCAGAGAAAGAACCAGAGGGTAAATGTTGGCAAACAAAAGCATACATACTCCTACTACAGAACCCAGGAAAGGCTCAGGAATTGGAACCCTTTGCAGGATGGAATGTGGGATGGAACTCAAAAATGGAAAAGCAATTTAAACTGTGTTTAAGCAGTAAATGCGTCAAATTCTCTTTCAATCCTATACAGCCAGGCAAATGCCTCCTCCCTATATCTTACTTTCTGAAGTATAAGCCAGAGGGCGTGTGACAGGGGACACCAGGCACAGCAGCTAATCAGGGTAAGATGCCTTACTACAATTAGGGATGTTTTTAATTCAATATAAAGTCCAATCTTTAGGGACGTCTGGGCGGCTCAGTGGTTGAGCGTCTGCCTTTGGCTCAGGGCATGATCCCTGGATCCGGGAATCGAGCCCCGACATCAGGCTCCCTGTGTGGAGCCTGCTTCTCTCCCTGCCTGTGTCTCTGCCTCTCTGTGTGTGTCTCTCATGATTGGATGAATAAAATCTTTTAAAAAAGGGCAGCCCGGGTGGCTCAGAGGTTTAGCGCTGCCTTCAGCCCAGGGCGTGATCCTGGAGACCCGGAATCGAGTCCCACGTGGGGCTCCCTGCATGGAGCCTGCTTCTCCCTCTGCCTGTGTCTCTGCCTCTCTTTCTCTCTATGTCTCTCATGAATAAATAAATGAAAGTTTAAAAAATAATAAAAAATAAAAAGCATGAGGAGACTAAGTGGAAGTCTATATACTAAATGGAGAGATCCCCAGTCTCTCTCTTACCTCTCAGCACCAAAGTATTGGTACTCAGACTCCAAGCTCCCCTGGCAGGAAACTGGAGGACTTCCATCTGGGAAAACTAATCAGCGCAAAAGAACACCTATAAATACATACAGCTGATGGTACTCAAATGGAGTTAGGGAGGAGCTTAAAGGAAACAGACAATGCAGAGAATATAAGAAGAC